>NC_135815.1:18577899-18675955 GCF_964213995.1 Mustelus asterias | reverse complement strand
GGCCTGAAATTTTACATTTGTAGCATACCCAAAGTCGCCACAGGTAGGAGCAGACATGAAACCCACTCCCGCCCGAGATCTCGTAATTCACGCAATATTATGCTGGATGGCCAATTAATGTGAGACGGGTGTCTAGGCAGCTCAATCACACACACATACCACAGTCCCCAGATACATTTGTTAATTTGATTTGCGTACGGTATTTCATCCTGCCCTGGATCGAGGTTGCAACTTAAATATAAAGGCCACCTTACCTGTCAGCCCGCCGGCCACCTATAAAGACGGACGGGCAACATAAAACCTCAGTCAGTTGCTGTTCAATTAATTTAAATTGGCTTCTTGATTGTCAGCAGGCTGCTTGCAATTCGCGTGTATGCTCACCGACCGAAATATCGCATGAGGGCACAATGTTGTCAGGACTGTGCCTGGCGGCCTCTCCCATGGTTTTACAACTTCCAGGTCAGGCACCCATCTGAACTTTACATATAAAATCCCAGCCCTGGTTATTAGAAATCCATTTTGACACATGGGCTGGAATGTTACCGCCCCACCCACCCATCACGGAATCGGAGGGGTGAGGGGCGGACAATGAAAATGTCCGTTGATCTCAGGTGGGATTTTACAGTTTTGGCATGAGCGAGACTGTAAAATCCCTTCCCACATTCCTCTACAGAGGATCTAGTAGCTGTTTAATTTGGGCAGGCAAGTGTGTATCTTCTCAACCAATCAAGTTGAAGAATTCTTGAAGAGCAGTGCTGAATTTAAACCTGGAGGGTTAGAATATTAAATTCAATATCCAGTCATGTACATGGATAAAAAAAGAGGAAATGAAAGAGGGGATTAAAAAAAGATGGAGATAAAAGAGACAGAAATAAAAAATTTTAATAATTATTTGAAATCTCTAACCATAATGAAAATCAGAAGGAATGAGCCTCCATGTTTGCAAAAGTTATTTTTCAGTGCCAGAGAGGTGACTTATCATAGAGGTGACGTAAAAGCCCACTTATTCTAGAATAGAACATAGAACAGTGCAGCACAAGGACAGGCCCTTTGGCCCACGATGTTGTGCTGAAACATGATGCCAAATTAAACTAATCCCTTCTGCCTGCCCTTGGTCCATATCCCTCTATTCCTTGCATATTCATGTGCTCATCTAAAAGCCCCTTAAATGCCCTTACCATATCTGGCTGCACCACCACCCCTGGCAGCGCGTTCCAGGCACCTACCACCTAAAAGGCTTGCCCCTCACATCTCCTTTGAATTTTCCCCGTCACACTTTAAGTGCATTTCCCCTAGAGTTAGACATTTCAACTCTGGGAAAAAAGATTTTGACTGTCAACCCAATCTGTGCCTCTCATATTTTATAAGTCTCCCTCAGCCTCCGCCGCTCCAGAGAAAACAACCCTAGTTTGTCCAGCCTCTCCTTATAGCTCATAGTCTCTAATCCAAGCAGTATCCTGGTAAACCTCTTCTGCACCCTATCCAAAGCTTCCACATCCTTATTTTTTCTGGTGTGTCTAACGGTGAAGTACACAACTTCACACATTCCATGGGTTGAATTTTCCCATTCCGCCCACCCACGGGAATCGTAGCAGGCCAGGGGTGGACCATGGAAAGGTCCGTTGACCTCGGATGGGATTTTCCATGTTTGGGGCGAGCGCAGCTGGAAAATCCCATATCATGTGTTCCAACGGCAAGTCTAAAGGTAAAATATTAATACAGTGAAACTTCTGGAGCAGCAAGGCAACTCAGGCAGCCACTACCTGACTTCTGCATTTAGTTACACATGTGCAGTCACTGATAGTTCATCCTCGACTAATGTGATATCAGTTTCCTATCACTGCCTGCTGTAAGGCGTCTAAGTGAAATGAATGGGTAAAACCTCAATCCAGTTACCCGTGGATGAGTCCAAAGTAGCAAATTACAAAATTGGCAGCAGTTGGGCAATTAAAGTCATAAAAATGACGAACGTAGCTAACAAAACTGCCACGTTTGCGCTGTATGGAATGATCTTCTGCTGTCAAGATATATTGTTGGTTCACCGTCCAGGAGCTCTGCTCTGTATCCAGCCAATACTCCACTGATCCAGGAGTCCTTGACCCTTGGAGGTCCGTACGAAAAAAGGGGAAAAATGTTCTGACCACCCGCAGCTTGGTCAACGCAAAATTAATGAGCTCCCCGACAAAAAGCATGACCTTTAATCATAAGCAGCAGGAAGATAATTAAATCAGTTATTTACTTTCATAGTCAAAACAGTCCTAGATCAGAGAGAATGATTAACTCTGTAAAGGTCACAGCCTTGGAGTTTTTTAGGTCAATTCCTGTGACCCACTTTGCCATTCTGAAATAGGTGCACCAACTGTCCTGTCACATTCCACAGAATGAACTGCAATGGAACTTATTTTAAATGGCATTTTTAGGAATGGACAAGTGGAAAACCCTGATGATGTAGAAACAGTTACTGTACTTGAAAGCATGTTTCAAGATGCAATGCCTTTCTTTATATTAAATATTATTCGTGTATCTTATTGCCAGCACAAGATACAATTACTTGATTATATTATTGTTCTTAAACAGGTACACAATGCTTCATTAAAATGAAAATCTCTGTTCCACATGCTAGTGCATCACTATCAGTAAAGGTCAATGTCTTCCCTTGATGTCTGATTTAGAGCACATCTCTAAAAAGATCAGTTTTAACCTTCAAAGTATCTTAACTTACAGTTATGGAGGTGTGTTAAGGTATAATATTAAATTTCAATTTCATCTGCTGGTCTTACTCCCTATCGAACTTTTCAAAAAGGGCAGTTTCAAAAGTAAAACTAAAACACTGGCTTAAGATGGCTGCCAGAGGTCATCTGACAGACGGAATTTTACTGTCTCGTCCACCCCGATTCCGGGGTGGGTGAGGCTCGCAGAATTCTCCATTGGCCTTGGGCGGGATTTTAAGGGCCTCGGGTGGGCGAGGCGGTAAAATTCCGGATGACATGTCTCCAACTGCAAATTAGTCAAGTTTCTGGAAGTTTCCAATGTGGATTACAATTAGGGCATATCCATGCAATCCTCCTGAGGAATTTCACACCAGCTGATGTCAATGATTAATTCAAGGATGTGATGAAACTTAAACCACCATTTGCAACTCTATAATGACTACATTCCATTTCTGTCAACCTGGACAATAGCCACTTTGGAGGTGTTGATACCTATCTTCCTTGTTCATGACATGAGGCAATCAGAAGTGATGGCTTGGACACCAAAATAAAAATCATCTCAGCCATACCACAATAACCAAGGCCTGTCCAAACATAAGCTAATCAATTATCTTCTGTAGAATGCTCAATCATCATGGAGAGAGGTCATGATCACCATTTTGAAATGTATTTTATTACAAAACTCTGCTTGCTTTCGGAGAAGGAACATTGCAGAAAGTAAAAAGACTGCTTGCCTCTTCTCTCTCTCTCTCCACTAAATTGAACCCTGTCTACTTATACCATATTGTGGACAGAAGATAGAAAAATTTTAAAGAAGACTTCAAATTCCAAAGCAACATATCCAAGAGAATAAAACCAAGGACTACAGCTTTAAGAGTTACCTCAGTTACGAATAACAGCTGTTATGGTTCAGATCAGAATTCCAGTGTTTTATGAAGCCCTTCTAGATTCTAAGTTTTGCTCCTTGAATTTGGCTAGGATAAATATATGTTTCACCTCAAGTATGATCCAAATGACCCACTAGGGAGCTTTTATCAAACAAAGTTTATTTAAGAATTTAACATACGTAGTAAGAGTATTAGCAATAACTATAATCAACTACAAACAAAACATCCACAATAATGTATTACCCTTAACAAATATATCTAAGAGGTTCCAATCAAACCATTCCTACAAACAAAAGCCCCTCCAGCAGGTTTAACGCAACAAAGACTAATGCTCACGTGATACTGGAACTGAGTCCTTTGGATGAATGCTACAGTTCTCTTGATGCACTCAGAACAGTTTAAAGTCAGAACAGCTTCCGAGAACACCAGGGATAGACTCTGGTCAAGCCACCAACAGCAGTTTTCTACTGTAAGAAGGCAAAAAGCCTTGCTTTCAGCGAACCAGCAGAACTTCCAAAACCCAAGCACAGAGAGAGACACTGCTTTCAGTTTGAGGTCCACTCCCTTCTAAACTGAGCACTGCTGCCAGCCAAAAACAGAAAATGAAACCTTGAATTTCCTTGGAAGGAAAAAAAACTGAACCCATGACCTTCCTCCTAACAATGCAGGGCCATAAAACAACCCAGAGTAAAAATAAACAAATCCCATTTAAACTACTTAAGGAGCAATAAAAGGACTTCTCTTAGACAGCTCGGCAACAATTACATCAGCTGCAGAGAGCATGATACTAAAATATCTCTTAAAGGTACACTAACATTACACAGCAAAGGATTTACAATCAGTGAACTCTTTACATATTTGCCTTTTCTTATTGAATTTTAATATGGCCAAAAGTTAACCTCCTCTACTTTATAACATATATTTCTGCATGCTTGTGTGTATATATGTTGTGACATGAGTTTATCCTTTTTAATATTTAAATGTCATTACTTGTGTGGGTTTTTAGCATAATAAAAACTAATGTCTTTACATGTTTTGAACTCAGGAAAGCCTATTGGACTGGGTTCTTTGCAACCAGCTTGTAAACAGTTAAGTACATGGGGTGAGATTCTCAGGCCTCCCAGCCATGTGTTTCCTGCTGGTGGGAGGTGGCGTGTTGTTTGCTAGCAGTGAGATTCTCTGGTCCTGCCACGTGAATGGCCGAAGAATTCCTGCCCATATATTGAATTGGCACATTCACTCTTATAAATTTCAAAAAAACTCTGTTATGTTCAATTGAGGAGTGGGAAGAAAGGTGGAGACCTTGAACCCTTCCTCACCTGGTCAGTGTGATAGAAACTAGAAGCAGGAGTAGGCCATTTGGCCCTTCGAGCCTGCTCTGCCATTCATTTTGATCATGGCTGATTGTCAAATTCAATATCCTGATTCCCCCATTCCTCCCATATCCCTTGATCCCTTTAGCCCCAAGAGCTATATCTGATTCCTTCTTGAAATCAGACAATGTTTTGGCCTCAACTACTTTCTGTAAAGTTTATTTACTAGTCTCAAGTAGGCTTACATTAACACTGCAATGAAGTTACTGTGAAATTCCCCTAGTCGCCACAGTCCGGTGCCTTTTCGGGTCAATGCACCTAACCAGCACATCTTTCAGAATGTGGGAGGAAACCGGAGCACCTGCAGGAAATCCACACAGACACGGGGAGAACGTGCAAACTCCACACAGACAGTGACCCAAGCCGAGAATCAAACCCGGATCCCTGGCGCTGTGAAGTAGCAGTGCTAACCACTGTGCCACCGTGCCATCCACACATTCATCACCCTCTGAGTGAAGGAATTTCTCTTCCCCTCAGTTCCAAAAGGTTTACCCCTTATCCTCAAACTGTGACCCCTAGTTCTGGACTCCCCCACCATTGAGAACATTCTTTCTGAATCTACCCTGTCTAATCTTGTTAGAATTTTATAAGTTTCTATGAGATCCCCGCTCACTCTTCTAAACTCCAGTGAATATAATCCTAACCAACTTAGTTCCTCTTCATGTGGCAGACCTGCCATCCCAGGAATCAGCCTAGTAAACGTTTGCTGTACTCCCTCTGTACTAAGGACTAAAATGAAGAACTACAGGTGATATACAGGGCTAAAGCTTTTATGCTAATAGCTAACATCCATCATCAGTGATGTTAAATTACCTGTCACTGGAACTCAAAGAAGGGTGTTTCTAGAAGGAGTCTCATGCTGATCTATCCCTGCACATAGTTGTATGTAGCTAACAAATGTTTGGAAGTTCCTGAATGACTTGCATCCAGTGGTCTCTGTTTAACATATTTTGAGATCATATCTGATGATATTTCAGTTGTGACACCTACAATGAAGAACTACAGACCTTTTTCCAAGTAAATATATGCTCAAGTGGAAAATAAAACATCTTGAACAGAGATAACTCTTAGGATTATTAATTTTTTCTTCATTCATGGGATGTGGGCTTTCTCTGCTTGACCAACATTTATTGCCCATCCCTAGTTGCTCTTGAGAAGGTGGTGGTGAGCTGCCTTCTTGAACCGCTACAGTCCATGTGGTTGTAGGTACACCCACTGTGCTGTTAGGCAGGAAGTTCCAGCATTTAGACCCCGCACCAGTGAAGGAACGGTGATATCTTTCTAAGTCAGGAGGTGAGTGGCTTGGAAGTCAACTTCCAGGGTGGTGGTGTCCCCATGTATCTGCTGACCTTGTCCTTCCAGGTCATAGTGGTTGTGGATTTGGAAGGTGCTGTCTCAAGAGCTTTAGTGAGTTCCTGTAGCGGATCTTACAGATGGTACACACTGTGGGGGAGTGAATGTTTGTGAATGAGGTAGCAATCAAGCGGACTGCTTTGTCCGAGATAGTGTCAAGTTTCTCAAGTGTTGTTGCATTTTATCAATTTCATCTATGTTGCATTTTACCAAAACCTCATCATGTAACAGCAGTGACCAGTAATAACCGCAACATTTTCTCTCTTAACAGAACTTTGATTGATCTATTTTAAAAAGGTAAATCACTGTTTTGAGAGGGCACAGTGGCACAGTGGGTACTGCTGCCTCACAGTGCCAGGCACCCGGGTTCAATTCCAGCCTCAAGTTACTGTCCATGTGGAGTTTGCACATTCTCCCCATGGCTGTGGGGGTTTCCTCTGGGTGCTCTAGTTCCCTCCCATACGCCAAAGATGTGCATGTTAGGTGGATTGGCCATGCTAAATGGCCCCTTAGTGTCCAAAGATGTGTAGGTTATGGGGATTAGCGGGGTAAATGTGTGGGGTTTTGGGGATAGGGCAAGGGTGGGCCAGGGTAAAATGCTCTGTCAGAGAGTCAGTGCAGACTTGACGGGCCGAAAGGCCTTCTTCCGCACTGTAGGGATTCCAAAATAGCCCATCTTTCTTACAGTCAGCAGGTCACACACTGCAATATCACTTTCAAGCAGCCTAATGACATATTATTAACAGAATGACTTTGTGTTGCAAATACTATCTCCACATTATGCAGTTACAGCCACAGTTAAAACAACCACATGATAACATTTCAGTAACAATTACCCTTCTTTAAATCTAGAAAAGAAAGGTACACAGTCATAGCCATGGCAGAAAGCAATGTTTCTAAAGTTGGGAGCACAGGGAAACTATTCGTCAGCATCAGTGAGTCTCTGGGTGATTTAAATTGGGGCATAACTCAGTACTTCACAAACGGGAAAGGTTCTGTATCACAGTCACAATGTGAATAGATATTGGAGTAAAAGAGAGCACATAATGCTTCAAACACTTTAATAAAACTGCAGTGATAATTTATACCAAAATTAAGCAGCTAATGTCAAGAGCACATAAATCTTTCTCTTAGGCAATCCTTGTGATTGAGAATGACTTGCTTCCAGTCTAGTTTTGACGGGTTCCAAGATAGCTGATTCGCCCAATGTACGATCTGCAGACTCTGCTATATGTGGCGGATGGGTTGTCTGAATGCGTGTGCACTCACTGGGGTGCCTCGACTTTGTCTCCGCACGTTCCCTATGAAGTCTCTCGATGTGTGGCACCTTCCTGAATTTGAATTATTGTCACATGTATCAGTAAACAGTGAAAAGTATTATTTCTTGCGCGCTTTACAAAACATACCGTATGTAGAGAAGGAAAGGAGAGAGTGCAAAATGCAGTGTTACACCCATAGCTAGGATGCAGAGAAAGATCAACTTAGTGCGAGGGAGGTCCATTCAAAAGTCTGATGGCAGCAGGGAAGAAGCTGCTCTTGAGTCAGTTGGTGCTTGACCTCAGACTTTTGTATCTTTTTTCCCGACAGAAGAAGGTGGAAGAGAGAATGTCCGGGTTACGTGGGATCCTTAATTATGCTGGCTGCTTTTCCGTGGCAGCGGGATGTGTAGACAGAGTCAATGGATAGAAGGCTGGTTTGCTTGATGGACTGGGCTACATTCATGACCCTTCGTAGTTAATTCTTTTTCTATTTTAGTCGGGCACAAGCCAGGGATTCCCACGAGTCAGCGTGGGTGTTTGACCTCTTCAGGGATGCCTTGAGGACATGTCTTCTTGGGAGCCTCCTGCCGCGGCCAAGTTCCAAGGAGAGCTATTGCTTTGGGAGTATGGCATCAAGCCTACAAACAACATGTCCCACCTCGTGCAGCTGGTGTTGACTGACTGGTACCTCAATGCTGGGCATGTTGGCTCGGGAGTGGACGTTGCTGTTGGACCACCTGTCATGCCACCAGATTTAGCACCTAAATACAAAAATCCTACACAGTGTTTAACATGTTAGTGTCTACATTATCTGAGAGCTGTGGAAACAGGCGGCCATAGTGATGACAGAGCGCTTGTAATCCTCCAAGAGAAGGTAGTATTCTGTAGGTGATATTTCATTGCTTGCCTCCTGCCTCATTCAATTCACCTCCAACAATTGATGGAACTTCTAACTCTGGAAACGGGTGGATGGAAGAACCAGAGCTTTTCTTCCATTAGAAATCTGAAGATGGTCCTGAGGATTATTGGATTAATTTCTGTGGTTGGGGTGTTCAAGAGTGCCATATTAATTAAGTATGCTCACCAATGTACACCACTTAAGGTGGAAGGAGGTTGCCTCAAGCTAAGTTGACCACCAATACCACACCACATGTTTTACAAAAATGGATTGTAACACATTGTAACCGAGTATGCAGTTTGAATTAAATTGATACAATGAAAACAGGTGGACCTGATGGGGTTTTCATGCCTTCTTGATGTATTGTGTGCTTTTGTAGGTTTAGATTTACATTGCAATTACAACATCAAAACCACCTCACAGCATCATTAAATTGACCTTTTAGACTTTCTACCATTGCCGACAAAATATGCCGTGTTGGTTGATCTGAGCCAAGTGTCAGCAGAGAGAAACGGTGACCAGGAGTGCCCCTCAGCACTGCTCACAGTCCATCTACTGTCACTTCTTCAGAAACCCCAACTTATGCACCTGAATTGGGTTTCTGCTGCAGTTGTCCCGGAACAACTTTGTTCACTTGACATGTATTAGAACTGGAAGTGAGGGAGACCGAGATCCAGAGATGCCCAAGGAAAGGATCATTTGTACCAGCTCAGGCTAATGAATGAAGCTGCTTCGAGACAAATGCGGCAGGAACTCGTTCCATCAGTAGGGTGGCCCTAGATTTGAGCGGAAACCCAGAATAGGGGGACTTGAGGGGAAGAAAAACATGTTAAAAATTTTTAAATCTGTATCAGCTTTCCTTACATTATAACACTTTACAGCCAAATATCTTCACAAAGGAAGACATGAATAATGTACCAGAAGTTCTGAGAGAACAAAGTTTTAGTGAGGAGCTGAAGGAAATCAGCATTAGTAGAGACCAAAAGAGAAAATGCTGCAAAATCTCTGCAGGTCTGGCAGCATCTGTAAGGAGAGAAAAGAGCTGACATTTCGATGCCAATGGCAGCCTTTCCTCTTGTTTTTGTGGCTATGATCAGTGTTGAGGGTGGTGAGGTATTGGGGAAGGTATCAAGGTCAAGGGTGGGTACCGGTAGACAGGAAGGTGGGTTGAAGTGTGTCTACTTCAATGCAAGGAGCATCCGGAACAAGGTAGATGAACTTGGGGCGTGGATTGGTACTTGGGACTACGATGTTGTGGCCATTATGGGGTAAAACAAGGACAGGAATGGTTGTTGGACGTTCCGGGGTATAGATGTTTCAGTAAGTGTAGGGAAGCTGGTAAAAGAGGTGGAGGAGTAGCATTGTTAATCAAGGATAGTTTAACGGCTGCGGAAAGGCACTTCGAGGGGGATCTGCACACTGAGGTAATATGTGCTGAAGTTAGAAATAGGAAAGGAGCGGTCACGTTGTTAGGAGTTTACTATAGGCCCCCAAATAGTAATAGAGATGTGGAGGAAGAAATTGCTAAGCAGATTATGGATATGTGTGGGGGTCACAGGGTAGTTGTCATAGGGGACTTTAACTTTCCAAATATTGATTGGAACCTTTGTAGGTCAAATAGTTCGGATGGGGCAGTTTTTGTGCAGTGTGTGCAGGAGGGTTTCCTGACACAATATGTGGATAGGCCGACAAGAGGTGAGGCCACATTGGATTTGGTACTGGGAAATGAACCGGGCCAAGTGATAGATTTGGTTGTGAGAGAGCACTTTGGAGATAGTGACCACAATTCGGTGTCTTTTGTTGTTGCAATGGAGAGGGATAGGGCCGTACGGCAGGGCAAGGTTTACAATTGGGGGAGAGGTAATTATGATGCGATTAGGCAAGAATTAGGGGGCATAAGATGGGAACAGAAACTGTCAGGGAAAGGCACTAATGAAAAGTGGAACTTTTTCAAGGAACAAATACTGGGTGTCCTTGATAGGTATGTCCCTGTCAGGCAGGGAGGAAATGGCCGAGTGAGGGAACCATGGTTCACGAAAGAGGTGGAATGTCTTGTGAAAAGGAAGAGGGAAGCTTATGTAGGGATGAGGAAACAAGGTTCAGGTGGCTCGATTGAGGGTTACAAGTTAGCAAGGAATGAGCTGAAAAAGGGGCTTAGGAGAGCTAGGAGGGGACATGAGAAGTCCTTGGCGGGTCGGATCAAGGAAAACCCCAAGGCCTTTTACTCATATGTGAGGAATAAAAGAATGACCAGGGTGAGGTTAGGGCTGGTCAAGGACAGTAGTGGAAACTTGTGTATGGAGTCAGTAGAGATAGGCGAGGTGATGAATGAATACTTTTCTTCAGTGTTCACCAAGGAGAGTGGCCATGGTTTTGGGGAAGAGAAGGTGTTACAGGCTAATAGGCTGGAGGAAATAGATGTTCAGAGGGAGGATGTACTGGCAGTTTTGAATAAACTGAAGGTCGATAAGTCCTCTGGGCCTGATGAAATGTATCCTAGGATTCTTTGGGAGGCAAGGGATGAGATTGCAGAGCCTTTGGCTTTGATCTTTGGGTCCTCACTGTCCACGGGGATGGTGCCAGAGGACTGGAGAATGACGAATGTTGTTCCTCTATTTAAGAAAGGGAATAGAAATGACCCTGGTAATTATAAACCGGTTAGTCTTATTTCGGTGGTTGGTAAATTGATGGAAAAGGTCCTTAGAGATGGGATTTACGACCATTTAGAAAGATGCGGATTAATCCGGGATAGTCAGCACGGATTCGTGAAGGGCAAGTCGTGCCTCACAAATTTGACTGAATTTTTTGAGGAGGTAACTAGGTGTGTTGATGAAGGTAGGGCAGTTGATGTCATATACATGGATTTTAGTAAGGCGTTTGATAAGGTCCCCCATGGTCGGCTTATGATGAAAGTAAGGAGGTGTGTGGGATAGAGGGAAAGTTGGCCGATTGGATAGGTAACTGGCTGTCTGATCGAAGACAGAGGGTGGTGGTGGATGGAAAATTTTCGGACTGGAGGCAGGTTGCTAGCGGAGTGCCGCAGGGATCAGTGCTTGGTCCTCTGCTCTTTGTGATTTTTATTAATGACTTAGAGGAGAGGGCTGAAGGGTGGATCAGTAAATTTGCTGATGACACCAAGATTGGTGGAGGAGTGGATGAGTTGGAGGGCTGTTGTAGGCTGCAAAGAGACATAGATAGGATGCAAAGCTGGGCTGAAAAATGGCAAATGGAGTTTAACCATGATAAATGTGAGGTGATTCATTTTGGTAGGACTAATTTAAATGTGGATTACAGGGTCAAAGGTAGGGTTCTGAAGACTGTGGAGGAACAGAGAGATCTTGGGGTTCATATCCACAGATCTCTAAAGGTTGCCACTCAAGTGGATAGAGCTGTGAAGAAGGCCTATAGTGTGTTAGCTTTTATTAACAGGGGGTTGGAGTTTAAGAGCCGTGGGTGCAACTGTACAGGACCTTGGTGAGACCACATTTGGAATATTGTGTGCAGTTCTGGTCACCTCACTATAAGAAGGATGTGGAAGTGCTGGAAAGAGTGCAGAGTGCAGAGTGCAGAGGGGCGGCACGGTAGCACAGTGGTTAGCACTGCTGCTTCACAGCTCCAGGGTCCTGGGTTCGATTCCCGGCTCGGGTCACTGTCTGTGTAGAGTTTGCACATTCTCCTCGTGTCTGCGTGGGTTTCCTCCGGGTGCTCCGGTTTCCTCCCACAGTCCAAAGATGTGCGGGTTAGGTTGATTGGCCAGGTTAAAAAAATTGCCCCTTAGAGTCCTGTGATGCGTAGGTTAGAGGGATTAGCGGGTAAAATATGTGGGGGTAGGGCCTGGGTGGGATTGTGGTCGGTGCAGACTCGATGGGCCAAATGGCCTCCTTCTGCACTGTAGGGTTTCTATGATTTCTATGAGGAGATTTACCAGGATGCTGCCTGGTTTGGAGGGTAGGTCTTATGAGGAAAGGTTGAGGGAGCTAGGGCTGTTCTCTCTGGAGCGGAGGAGGCTGAGGTTTATAAAACGATGAAGGGGATAGATAGAGTGAACGTTCAAAGACTATTTCCTCGGGTGGATGGAGCTATTACAAGGGGGCATAACTATAGGATTCATGGTGGGAGATATAGGAAGGATATCAGAGGTAGGTTCTTTACGCAGAGAGTGGTTGGGGTGTGGAATGGACTGCCTGCAGTGATAGTGGAGTCAGACACTTTAGGAACATTTAAGCGGTTATTGGATAGGCACATGGAGCACACCAGGATGATAGGGAGTGGGATAGCTTGATCTTGGTTTCAGATAAAGCTCGGCACAACATCGTGGGCCGAAGGGCCTGTTCTGTGCTGTACTGTTCTATGTTCTATGATTCATCCTTCATTCCCTCACCCTGCAGTATAAATATCTCCCACTTTCTATGCCTTTTAGCTTTGACAAAAGGTCATCTGGGCTCGAAACGTCAGCTCCTTTCTCTCCTTAGAGGTGCTGCCAGGCCTGCTGAGATTTTTCAGCATTTTCTCTTTTGGTTTCAGATTCCAGCATCCGCAGTAATTTGCTTTTATCCAATATTAGTAGAGAAATGGTTTTGTAGAAATTGATGGGATTGAAGGTGGACAAATCTGCAGATCCTGATAATCTTCATCACAGAGTACTTAAGGAAGTGGTGCTGGAAATATTAAATCCATTGGTGGTTATTTTCCAAAATTCTTTGGACTCTGGACTGGTTCCTACAGATTAGAGGGTAGCTAACGTAAGCCGGAAAAGGGAGTGTTAGCTGCTGAGGTACAGTTGACAGCTATACTAAACTGAGGATATTTGTTAAGTAAGAAGCTTTTAGTGAATCTTTTTGATTCTTTTAAATACGTGGCTGTGGGATGTACTTTTCTCTGAAAGTTTGACCTCCAGGCTTCTTTACTCTTTCCAAAATCGTAGTGCAAGCCAGCATATTATTTACCTTTTTCATGTACAGTCACTTTTTAACCAAGCAATGATTCTCAGCTACAACTCTCACCAATTTTTACGATGCACCATAGAAATCATTCTTTCTGGTTGTATCACAGCTTGGTACGGCTCCTGCTCTGCCCAAGACTGCAAGAAACTACAAAAGGTTGTGAATGTAGCCCAATCCATCACGCAAACCAGCCTCCCAACCATTGACTCTGTCTACACTTCCCGCTGCCTCGGAAAAGCAGCCAGCATAATTAAGGAGCCCACACACCCCGGACATTCTCTCTTCCATCTTCTTCCATCGGGGAAAAAGATTTAAAAGTCTGAGGACACGTGCCATCCGACTCAAGAACAACTTCTTCTCTGCTGCCATCAGACTTTTGAATGGGCCTACCTTATATTAAGTTAATCTTTCTCGACATCCTAGCTATGACAGTAAAACTACATTCTGCACTCTTTCCTCTCCTTCTCTATGAACGGTATGCCTTGTCTGTATAGCATACAAGAAACAATACTTTTCACTGTATACTAATACATGTGACAATAATAAATCAAATCAAATCTTTATTTATTTTAGATTAATGTATGTAGACTGGTTGTGGTGTGACCCAATGTATGGAGTTTGTCAGAATTTGGAAGATGGAACATCAGAGGTGGAAGAAGAACCAGTGACCAAAAATATCTAAGAACTGTATAGTATGGGTATAGAGAGGGACATGATGGTTAATTTGGTCAAGTTAGAATCTTGGTAGAATTCACATGTTCTGCAAAATAAATTAAACTGCAGAAGCGCTTACATCAGGGAAAAGAAATAGACTTTTTCTCGTTAAGACTCATAAACATGTCTCCTTCTCTCAGCTTTGGAGATTGATAACAGTGATAGAGGTAGCAAAGCAGAGTCAAGCTAGTTTTGTTACTTCAAGCGTGGCCTTGTGATTCTTGTGAGGAACCATTCCAAGAGACATCTAGGAAGGTAACAGTGATCCCATGACATGTATTAGAAAGGACAGTGAGGTAATTGCAGACCAATTAAAGGAGTTAAAAACAGGTTTTAAGTTATGGACAAGGCCAGAGCCACAAACAGTATAAAGAGCAGACAAAGATATTGGTGCTGCAGTGGATAGGGTGACCTGATCAGTCGCTCAGAAGATGAGCACAGACTAAGCAGTTGTGTTGGCAGACTTACCACTAAGAGGGACCCCAGCTCACAGGTAAACCAAACAAACGGTACATATGGGGGCGGCGTACTGGCAGGGTGGTAGGGCAGCACGGTGGCATAGTGGTTAGCACTGCTACCTCACAGTGCCAGGGACATGGGTTCGATTCCTGGCTTGGGTCACTGTCAGCGTAGAGTCTGCACTTTCTTCCTTTTGCATTTGTTTCCTCCGTGCGCTCTGGTTTCCTCCCACAGTCCGAAAGACGTGCTGGTTAGGTGCATTGGCCATTCTAAAGTCTCCCTCAGTGTATCTGAAAAGGCGCCGGAGTGTGGCGACTCGGGGATTTTCATAGTAACTTCATTGCAGTGTTAATGTAAGCCTACTTGTGACACTAATAAGTAAACTTCAACATAAACTTAACGGAAAATGTACTATCGCTTGGTGGTTTTATAAAGGTGTATGACACTTAGTGGAACAATATTCAAGTTGATGTGTGCTATTGATACCCAGAATAAAGGCTAGAAATTTTACAGCAGGATGAGTGCAAAATTGAAAGGAGCCTACACATCCTAAGGTTGCATAGCAATAGGTGTAATAGCTCAAGGGAATGCAATTCAAATTCAATCTGTTTTAATATTTAATATACAGCACATGGACTGCAGCGGTTCAAGAAGGCAACTCACCATCACCCGCTCAAGGGCAATTAGGGATGGACAGTAAATGCTGGCCTAGCCAGCAACACCCACATCCCATGAATGATTTAAAAATCTTCCTTTTGTCACTAATTGTTGCCAATAGAACCATAGAACCATAGAAAATTACAGCTCAGAAACAGGCCTTTTGGCCCTTCTTGTCTGTGCCGAACCATTTTTTGCCTAGTCCCACTGACCTGCACTTGGACCATATCCCTCCACAGCCCTCTCATCCATGAACCCGTCCAAGTTTTTCTTAAATGTTAAAAGTGACCCCCGCATTTACCACTTTATCCGGCAGCTCATTCCGCACTCCCACCACTCTCTGCGTGAAGAAGCCCCCCCTAATATTCCCTTTAAACTTTTCTCCTTTCACCCTTAACCCATGCCCTCTGGTTTTTTTCTCCCCTAGCCTCAGCGGAAAAAGCCTGCTTGCATTCACTCTATCTATACCCATCAAAATCTTATACACCTCTATCAAATCTCCCCTCAATCTTCTACGCTCCAGGGAATAAAGTCCCAACCTATTCAATCTCTCTCTGTAACTCAGCTTCTCAAGTCCCGGCAACATCCTTGTGAACCTTCTCTGCACTCTTTCAATAGGAAAAACAATTTGAAAAAGCATTAATTGGAAAAAAGCCTGAGATTTTCACTTGTCCAATTATATAAATAACAGGCGGTGGAACAAGAAATACAAATGTGTTTCAAGAGTGAATTAATTCTTTTCAACAAATCAGATTCAAGGTTATGTGGAATGAATTGTGGAAATAATGTGGATAGGTATGCTAGATAGATCCCTGTTCTTATTTTCCCTTGAAACTGTTACTATGTTAATCAATCATGATACATTATCTTTAATTTATTTTCTACTTATATTTTTACTTTCACTTCTCTGATATGTATATGAGTGTGCTGGTAAATTGGTCTCCTGGCAGAAATAGGTGTAAATTGGGCAGTGTTCATGCCTGAGGAGGGAGGCCCGAGGCTGACTGGAAATGGGGCCTTGGATCTCACCTCCTTGTCGTCGTCAGGTTGAGGCTGCCGATCGGGAAAACCCGATGCCTGCTCAGCCCTTGGAGCCCTGGGATGTTTGGCCAGCTCTGAGGTCAGATCAAGGCAGAGCTGAACAGGAAGGGACGTTTGGCAGAGGTCACTGGTCCCAGCTTCTGAGCTTAACAAGCATCCGATCTCTGGCTGTGAACAGCAAGAGATCAAACCTGCAGACAGAAACACAGACGCCGCCATCCAGGTTTCTGAAACAGGATGCTGCAAGGCAGTCAAGAAGCAAAGACTACAAGTCATCATGAAGCCAGATGACCTGCCGATGTGAGGCAACGGTGGGCGGAATTTTCCAAAAAAATGGCAAAGTGTCAGGTGCAGTCAGAAAGCCAAAATGTTTCTCCCCAGAGAAACAGGTAGGTTTTCCAACGAGATCTTCCCGCACAGTCACTTTTTTGAAGGGGGGCATGTTTAACGTCGTCATTGTGAGAGGCGGGGTCTAAAGAGATCAGGGTGCATTTTGTAAAGGATGCCCCAAACTCAAATTGAGCTTAAAAATCCCCCTCCCTCCCCATGACATCAGGAGCCTCGGGCACCCTCCCCAAACACAGAACGCCAGCAGGAACCCCACCCTTCCCTGGATGTAGAAGGCCAGACTTGGAATCCTCCTAATTGGACACCCTATGGGCCCTGCCACCTTTTGGCCCTGCCCATTATCAGTGCCAACCTGGTGGTGCCAGGGTGCAGTGCCAGGGCACTGCCCTGCCACCTCGCCAACTACTTGGGGGCAACAGTCGCCTCCATGCCCCCCGATGCGGTCATCACGTCTGGTCTCCATTTGAGGAGATCAGTAGTGATTCCCACTGGCTCTACATCACAATGGAGGATGTCAACATTGGACGTTGCTGGAAGATTTGATGTGAAGCCAATGTTGAATAGGTAAGTATATTTAAATGGATGGTAATCTAGTTCACACCCTCACTGGGCATGAACCTGTGTATATCTGCTGGAAAGGCCCGGGAGCATCCCAAACTGTTTGGTGCCTGGTGCGAATCCCATTTCAGGCTCTCCCGGGATTTTCCTGACATAGCGGAATTTGCACCAGGTGCGATGCAGCCAATGGAAAATCGCCCCCACTGTTTCTATCATTTTGTATTGGCACACAAAGACACTTGGTACTGACGTAATAAGGGGAATTTGATCATAGTTGTGATCATCCTCTGAAATAAAGCAGCTGAAGAATTCACATCAATCCCAACTGACTAGGTATTTGCTTGATCTGTCGCCGGAGAGATTGAAGATGCGAATGTATGAGGGACATAAACCTCTGGTTTGGGCCACAAGGGATATGGTAATACCCCTTTAGTTACACTATCAGACAAAAAGACACAAGGCCGTGCAAATCAACACCCATAAAAGCAACTGATGCCACTAACACCACAGGAGGGTTATTTACAGAAGACCAATCTGGTTCACTAATGCCTTTTAGGGAATGAAATCTGCCGTCCTTGCCTGGTCTGGCCTACATGTGACTCCAGAGCCACATCAATGTGGTTGACTCTTAACTGCCCTTGGGCAACTAGGGATGGGCAACAAATGCTGGCCAGCCAGCGCCGTCCATGTCCCACGAATTAATAAAAAAGCCCAAATATCTAGCATTCACTTAGCTTTTAATTTCCTCTACCGCTCTCAACAGTTGATATTAGGAATGCAGCTCAAGCTACTGTAGAACAAACTGATGTCCTAACCACCTGAGACAATGTGCAATGGCAAAAAACCTCCCACAGGTATTACTAAGGAGCAGAAATGTGAGCAGGGAGGTGCAGGAGCAGGTCGCACGGTGCAAAGTATTCAGAGCCAACCTTAATTCGTTCCGGAGCAACGCCATAGGAATTGTGCCGTTGAATAGCTCAGTTGTTAAGTGCATTCATGATATGGAAGTGAGCTATAAAAATCAACAGGATCTCATGTTCCACTTGGGATGTGTGCTAATCTCATTTCTTCAAGCGGTGGAGGTACAATTAGCACCATTATCCCTCGTTCAGGGTGGATAAAACCAACTCAATATCCTATTCCTGATCATTATCCAGTGCAGCATACCATGTTAAATTTTGATGTGATCAGGGTTATGTTCAGCCATGATGCATGGTGATAAAAGATCTATTGACTATTCATAAAACATAGAATCCCTACAGTACAGAAGGAGGCCATTTGGCCCATTGAGTCTGCACCGAGTCTCTGTATCGCACCCCCGCCCTATCCCCGTAACCCCGCATATTTACCCCACTAATCCTTCTAACCTACACATCTTGGGACACGAAGGGGCAATTTAGCATTGCCAATCAACCTAACCCAGTCATCTTTGGACTGTGGGGGGAAACCGGAGCACCCAGTGGAAACCCACACAGACACAGGGAGAACGTGCAAACTCCACACGTCACCCAAGGCTGGAATCAAACTCGGGTGCCAGGCACTGTGCAGCAGCAGTGCTAACACCATAGAAATCATAGAAACCCTACAGTGCAGAAAGGCCACTTGGCCCATCGAGTCTGCACCGACCACAATCCCACCCAGGCCCTAACCCCATATCCCTACATATTTTACCCGCTAATCCCTCTAACCTATGCATCTCAGGACACTAAGGGGCAATTTTAGCACAGCCAATCAACCTAACCCACACATCTTTGGACTGTGGGAGGAAACTGGAGCACCGGGAGGAAACCCATGCAGACACGAGGAGAATGTGCAAACTCCGCACAGACAGTGACCCGAGCCGGGAATCGAACCCAGGTCCCTGGAGCTGTGAAGCAGCAGTGCTAACCACTCTGCCACTGTGCCGCCTCAACATTTGGAGTTGTATATGTAATATCGCCGCTTGGATGAGAATCAGCTTATACCACAACAGGAAGAGATAACAGGAAGAGACAGCCGGCTAGGCACGTTACAGCCTTCCGGTCTCAACATCAAATTCAACTTCAGATGATTAGCTCTACCCCACCTCGACCCCTTTGTTTTCATTTTATTTAATTTTTTTCTATTCTCTACCTTTTATTTCTTTATTGTCTTTCTTCATTTTTCTTCCCCCCCCCCCCCACACTCTTTCCCACTACTTTATCCCCCCTTTCCTGACCTTTTCTCCCCTTTGCTTCCCCCTTTTTCTAAATTTTACCTCTCTTCCACTCATTTCCCCCCCCCCCCCACATCTTTATCTGTCACAGCTTCTCTGCCGTTTGGCCATTCACACCCTTTATTCTCTCTATGGACTGCCATTTGCAGCCTTTTCCCCTGGTTTCTGTGGCTGTGACTCATCTGTCATTCCTTCACCCTGCAGTATAAATATCTCCCACTTTCTACGTCTTTTAACTTTGACAAAGGGTCATCTGGACTCGAAACGTCAGCTCTTTTCCCTCCTTACAGATGCTGCCAGATCTGCTGAGATTTTCCAGCATTTTCTCTCTTGGTCTTCCGTGTCTGTACCAGGTTAACTATGCCAAACTGCAGCATTAGAATGGGCAGGCTTTCTTCATGGCCTTATCAACATAGATTTACGCATCAATTTAATCCTCTCCTTGGTTTATTTGTTCTTCTTTGCTTATAAATTATCTTCTCGCCTGAAGGTATTGATTCTTTTCTGGGACAGGATTTTGGCTTCACAGGCTCTGGTACAGTGTCCAAGAGGCTAATCCTCACGTGTAATCCTGGGCAGACTATTCAACCCCAGGGGACAATAGAATTGAATCCGATCCAGTCTCTATCAGCAGAGAATAGCAGTTCCTAACTAGCCCTGGGGTGACAACAGTGACCCTACAACTAGCTGAGATCTGCATGAGTTTGAATGACAAATATGGGTCATTCTTTCGCCTGGATTTTCTGCTCCTGGTCATGGCGGTCGTGTTTGGTGGCGCAACTGAAGAATATCACGAGAAGGCCTTTGATTCATTTCCCAACGACGGAAATGCTCCCCCACCCGGCCGTCAATAGCATGCCATGTTTCCCACTGTCTAACTTTGGGATCGAAACATGACCTGCAAGGGAGATGAAGGTGTACGTGGAAGAGTAAATGGTGGTGTCCCTTGTGCTGGCAGAGAGTGAGATCCCTGTCGATGTGTGGTGGCTCCGTGTGTGTATGTGAGTTGACAGTGATGAGAAGAGTGACTTACCCTGGCAGAACAGAGGAGATTGTTCATCTTTTGGGTCTGGGTGGCTCTCCTTCTTTGGAGCGCATTGGCACCATCCACCGCTGCCACTACTCCGATGGTGGAATGGTGTCCTCACTTGGTGGAGTTGGTGGACATCGCCGCGGGCAAGCACTGCGCCCGGAAGATGTTCAAGGGACATGTCACTGAATTTAGGGACAGCATTCTTTTTGGCTCTGGCAGCCATCAATTCGCAACGGCTTCAGATGTGCAGAGCCGACCTTTAAATATGGTGCCCGGAATAGTGAAGCTCTGAGGTTGTGGCACTGTAGGCGAATCAGAGGCTGCACCACCAGTGTGGTGAACCATCGTTGGTTACCACTGTGGGTTATTCCTATGTTACTGTTGGGTTAGGGGGTTGCCACTGTGGGGGTTGTATAATGTTGTTGGGTTAGGGTGTTTACCTGTGGTAGATGTTGTTATGGCACATCCCGGTCGGGCCCCGCCTCCTGGGGAGAGGTATAAGACCCTCTGCTCCGGCGGGACCCCTCCAGTCTGAACGGGTGTACTCGTGTTAGTTAGTTCCATTGTTTGCTAATAAAAGCCTTCAATAGCTGAAGCCTTGTTCCACGTGCTTGATTGTCGCGCATCAATTTTATTAGCAAACATAAAACTCTCAACAGTAAAAAGGGAGTATGGAACAAATATTAAAACCAGAGCGTCTGGCGCTGGACCCGCGTGCGGTCGGTGCCACTAACACCTTCGACCACTGGTGGAAGTGTTTCGAAGACTACCTGGCAGCCTCTGCAGCTGTTACTACAGACGACGACAAACTCCAGGTCCTCCACGCGAGGGTAAGCGACACGATTTATCTTGCGATTCGTGCGGCCACCACTTACCCGAGGGCCATCGAGCTCTTGAAGAAACGATACACGAGACCACCCAACGAGATCCACGCTCGTTACCTCCTCGCTACACGACGTCGGCAGTCGGGCGAAACCATGGAGGACTACGCCAATGAGCTCTTGCAGCTTGCCAGGGGTTGCGACTGTAAAGATGTGTCAGCAGAGCAATATATGTACGACCTCGCCCGAGATGCGTTCGTAGCAGGGGTAGGGTCCTCGTACATCCGGCTTAAGTTATTAGAGAAAGGGAACCTCAACTTGACCCAAGCGATGGAGATGGCTGAGATGCTGGAGGCAGCGTCGAAAAGCTTGGCTCTGTACCCCAAAGACCACGTGGAGACAACGTGGCAAGAGCAAGCACAAATCCCTCCTCGCCCCAAGGGCTCGCGCTCCCATATCGATCCGACGACAGCGGCAGCTCCAGGCGGCCAGCAATGCTATTTTTGCGGCGGAGCCAAGCATTCACGGCAACAGTGTCCTGCAAAAACGGCGATCTGCAGCCAGTGTGGTAAAAAGGGCCACTATGCTAAAGTTTGCAGGTCAAAGCCCAAAAACGGCAGTGCAGCCTGTGACCCTCCAGAGCGGAGACAATCTCCTTCGGCGTCGCAGTACCCACGAGGTCCGACCACGTGCGAATCCAGGACGGCGCCATCGTGGCTGACGGAGGAGGAGGAAGACCACCAGGAGTCGCTACGTTTGGCGCCCTCACCCACGTGCGATTCATGGGGGCGGCCATCATGGTCAACGACGACTAGGAGCGACCAGCAGGGGTCCTCAGTATCAACCTCGGCTGCATGCAGTGACGCCCAGGGGCCAACGGTGGCGTCGATCTCTCTGGACCAGACAAAGCATCACAGGCTTGATAATTCCATGATGAACATCAAGGTAAATGGTCGTACTGTGTATTGTCTGTTTGACAGTGGGAGCACCGAGAGTTTTATTCACCCTGACACTGCAAAAAGGTGTGGACTCCGGGTTCTACCTGCCAAACAGACAATTTCCATGGCATCACGGTCCCGGTCTGTACCGATCCAAGGACGTTGTATGGTAACCCTAGAGGTACAGGGCACAATTTACGAGCGATACAGGCTCCTTGTGTTACCGCACCTTTGTGCGCCAATTCTCCTCGGACTAAATTTTATGGTCCACATGAAGAGTGTGATCCTACAGTACGGTGGGCCACTCCCTTCACTGGCAGTAGGGAATCAGCCGCAGCCTCCAAATTGCCCAAAGCGCCCCGCATGCAATCTCTCCACACTAAAAATCACCACACCTTCTTTATTTAAGAATCTGGTACCAGGCTGCAAGCCCATCGCTACTAAGAGTAGGCGTTACAGCGCTGAAGACCGGATCTTTATCAGATCTGAGGTTCAGCGGCTCCTCAAGGAAGGGATCATACAGGCCAGTGCTAGTCCGTGGAGAGCGCAGGTCGTGGTGGTTAAAAGCGGGAACAAACCTCGGATGGTCATCGACTACAGTCAGACCATTAACCGTTATACGCAGCTGGATGCGTATCCTCTCCCGCGCATTTCTGATATGGTCAATCAGATTGCGCAGTACCGAGTGTTCTCTACCATAGACCTTAAGTCCGCCTACCATCAACTCCCCATCCGCCCAGAGGACCGACAATACACGGCTTTTGAGGCGGATGGTCGTCTATACCAGTTTCTCAGGGTTCCATTTGGTGTCACCAATGGGGTCTCGGTCTTCCAGCGTGCTATGGACCGAATGGTGGACCAGAACGGGTTGCGGGCTACCTTCCCGTACCTGGATAACGTCACCATCTGCGGCCATGACCAGCAGGACCATGACACGAATCTCCAACACTTTCTGCGCACTGCATCTCGCCTGAATCTGACCTATAACAGGGAGAAGTGCGTATTCCGTACGCGCAGGTTAGCTATCCTTGGATACGTGGTGGAAAACGGGGTCATCGGCCCTGATCCAGACCGTATGCGCCCACTTATTGAACTTCCCTTGCCCGCTAGCACAAAAGCACTGAGGAGATGCCTCGGCTTCTTTTCGTATTATGCGCAGTGGGTCCCCAACTACGCGGACAAAGCTCGTCCGCTCATCAAGTCCACGACCTTCCCACTCACGCCGGAGGCCCAATTGGCCTTCAAGGCTTTGAAAAGTGACGTTGCGAAAGCCACGATGCACGCGGTGGATGAATCCATCCCTTTCCAGGTGGAAAGTGATGCATCTGATTTCGCCCTAGCCGCCACACTAAACCAGGCAGGCAGGCCCGTCGCGTTTTTTTCCCGCACCCTTCAAGGCCCCGAAATTTGGCACTCAGCGGTGGAGAAGGAGGCTCAGGCCATTGTGGAGGCCGTCAGACACTGGCGCCATTACCTGGCGGGGAAGCGGTTCACCCTGATCACGGATCAACGATCCGTGGCGTTTATGTTCAGTAACACGCAGAGGGGCAAGATCAAGAACGATAAGATCTTGCGGTGGAGAATTGAGCTCTCCACCTATAATTACGATATTATGTATCGTCCAGGGAAGCTCAATGAGCCCTCGGATGCCCTCTCGCGCGGAACATGCGCCATCATGCAGGAGGACCGCTTGAAGGCCCTCCACAATGACCTATGCCATCCTGGAGTCACCCGACTCTACCACTTCGTAAAAGCCCGCAACCTGCCCTACCCGGTGGAGGATGTCAGGTCAGTGACAAGAAGCTGTCGGATTTGCGCGGAATGCAAACCGCACTTTTATCGACCGGACCGGGCACAATTGGTCAAGGCCACTCGCCCCTTCGAGAGGCTGACTGTGGATTTTAAGGGCCCCCTTCCCTCAACGGACCGGAATGTCTATTTTCTCAATATAATAGATGAGTACTCCCGGTTCCCGTTTGTTGTCCCCTGTGCGGACACGTCGACTGCCACAGTGATTAAGGCATTCAGTGATCTTTTTACCCTGTTCGGGTACCCCTGCTACATACATAGCGACAGGGGCTCGTCGTTCATGAGTAACGACTTGAGGCAATTCCTGCTCTCATACGGGATTGCCTCTAGTAGAACCACGAGCTACAACCCTAGGGGTAACGGACAGGTGGAGAGGGAGAATGCTACAGTCTGGAAGGCTGTCCTACTGGCGCTGAAATCCAGGGGCCTTCCAGTCTCCCGTTGGCAGGAGGTCCTTCCAAATGCGCTTCATTCCATCCGCTCCCTCCTGTGTACGGCAACCAATGCTACTCCCCACGAGAGGATGTTCTCATTCCCTCGGAAGTCGTCCTCGGGGATCTCCTTACCAGTCTGGTTGACGTACCCAGGACCCGTCCTTCTGCGGCGACATGTGAGGGCCCGCAGGTCCGACCCCTTGGTCGAACCGGTCCAACTCCTCCACGCCAACCCTCAGTATGCCTATGTGGCATATCCTGACGGGTGAGAGGACACAGTCTCCATTCGAGACCTGGCGCCCGCAGGGGACGTAGCAACTCCTGTCGCTCCCATACCCCCTGTCACGAATCCCCTATCACTTATTTCTTCCCCAGACGTGGCGCGGTCAGCACCGGGACCAGTGCATAACAGTTATACTCCCATGTACAGCTTGCCTGAGACTCGGAGATCGGCGCCACCACAGAAGGTTCCAGGATCCCCTGCACCATCGCCTCACCAGGGTCAACCGGCCCGGGAGTCCTCGAGGGGACAGCCGGACGCTGTTTTGGAGAGAACGCCACCGCAAGCACCTGCTCCGGTGTCGCAACCGGTGTTGAGGAGATCACAGCGACGGTGCGGTCCTCCAGACCGTCTGGACTTGTGAATTTTGTACATATGTGACCTGTTTTCGCACCCCGCCGGCCTTTGTTCTTAAAGGAGGGGTGAATGTGGTGAACCATCGTTGGTTACCACTGTGGGTTATTCCTATGTTACTGTTGGGTTAGGGGGTTGCCACTGTGGGGGTTGTATAATGTTGTTGGGTTAGGGTGTTTACCTGTGGTAGATGTTGTTATGGCACATCCCGGTCGGGCCCCGCCTCCTGGGGAGAGGTATAAGACCCTCTGCTCCGGCGGGACCCCTCCAGTCTGAACGGGTGTACTCGTGTTAGTTAGTTCCATTGTTTGCTAATAAAAGCCTTCAATAGCTGAAGCCTTGTTCCACGTGCTTGATTGTCGCGCATCAACCAGCGATACAGTGATGCCATTGTTCAATATCCATGAAGTGCAGACAGACCAGGCGTCCACTGCAAACTGTTCAGCCTATAGAGTACAAAGCAACTCTGCTTCTCAGACAACTTCTTTTGAATGGTAGGATTACATGGACCTGGACCTGAATGGTTTCCATCTCATAATTCTAAAAGTAATAGCCGGGGAGATAGCAGACAACCATGGTGATTTGCAGCCTGCTCACTTTTTGAACTAACTGTTGCAAAATACAGTGGAAAACCCGCCAATCAAATGCCGGTTTCCCCGCCCAAAATTGGACATTACTAATTGCTGAGACAATTCCTCCCATGGCCCGGAATGTTATCCCTCCCCTGCCGCTTGTCCAGGGAATCGGAGCGGGTTGGGGGGCAGAAGATGGGAAGCCCCGTTGACCTCGGGTGGGATTTTACGGTTTTGGGATGAGCGAGGTCGTAAAATTCCACCCAGGCTCTTTTTAGCTGGGCCCCTCGTTATCTGAACCAACTGAGTCATTAACAATTAGCTCCTCGTGTTATCATCATTAATTTAAAACTGGTAGAAAAGTTCTGATAAAAAACAATCCTGCCACATGTACACACGGGGAAAGCACATGCCCCTCAATGTATATTAGTAATCAGCGTCAGCCATGGTTAAACTGATCGCACACTCACCTCTTAGAGTCATAGATTCCCTACAGTGCAGAAGGAGGCTATTCGGCCCATCAAGTCTGCACCGACCACAATCCCACCCAGGCCCTATCCCCATAACCCTACTTATTTACCCTACTAACCCCCTGACACTAACGGGCAATTTGGCATAGCCAGTCAACCTAACCCGCACGTCTTTGGAGTCAAAGGAAACCCAGTTGAAGTGAAAGAGGTGCAAAATAATGTACAGCCTGGTCAAGGGGTTGATTGATAAGAAGGTGCCGGATTTTTAAAGAATTTAAGTCAGAAAGCTTTGTGTTTAATCCTCTCTCCAGTGAGTACAAAATCTAAGCTGACATTTCTGTCAATGACCATCTCTAACAAGAGAGAATCTAACCATCATCCCTTGACATCCAGTGCCATTACCATCAATAAATCCCTCACTATCAACATCCGGGGGGTTATCACTGACCAGAAACTCAACTGGACTAGCCATATAAACACTTTGGCTACCAGAACAGGTCAAAGGCTAGGATGCCTGCGGTAAGTAACTCACTTTCTGACCCCCCAAAGCCTGTCCCCCATCCACAAGGCACAAAGCCGGTGTGTAATGGAGTACTCCAAAGAAGAGTCACATTGGACTTAACACTCTGTTTCCTCCCTCTACAGTTGCTGCCAGACCTTGCCTGGATGAGTGCAGTTCCAACACTCAAGAAGCTTGACACCATCCAAGACAAAGCATCCCACTTAATTGCCACTCCTCCCACAAACATTTAATCTCTCTGTCACAGGCAAACAGTGGCAGGCGTGTGTACCATGTACAAGATGGATCGCAGGGACTCACCAAGCTCATCTTAGGATCAGGGAGGAGATCTTGTGGTTCAGTTGGTAGAGTCTCTCCCTCTGAGCCAGAAGCTCTAAGGTTCAAATCCCACGCTAGGACTTGTTGGCCACAAAAGGAGCGCTCATGACGCAGCCAAACAGGTTGATAATCAGCCTGCTAATCTTTTCACCACACACATAGCAGGCAGGAAGAATGGGAGAGATTCCTGGATACATCTCTAGCTATAAACACTCATCTCTCTCTCTCTAAAACAAAGAGCTTATGTTCCTTTGTGAAGTACGGCTGATGATGGGCAGAAGAGTATCAGATCCACTGCTTCCCTCCCCAGTAACACCAATGAGATGAGAATTTCAATGATCCATCACCTTAAACAATATCAACTATAATGTGTGTGACATTACTGTTCCTTTAAGAAAGTTTTTTTTAAATCATAATCCCTGCAGTTCTCACAGCTCCTGTGTTTTCTCAGCTCACAGCCTTCGCTGATGTCATTATGGCACCGGCTTGACTGGAGATGTCCTTTTATTGCTGCTTAAATGGGGATTTGTTTATTTTTACTGGGATATTTAAGACTCTGCATTGTTAGGAGAAAAACTGGTTGGCAGGTCAGGTGATAGGAGTTTTTTTTTTCATTTTCAGTTTGGAGCTGCAGGTTTGAGTTTTCGTTTTAAAAGGGACAGCAAGCTGAAAAGAAAGCACTCTCTCCCTGGTTTTGGAAATTCTGTGGGTTAGCTGAAAGCCTTCCTGGAGTAGAAAATCTGCTGTTGGTGGCTTGACCAGAGTTTACCTGAGGTTCTGGGAAGCTGTTCTGACTTCAAACTGTTCTGGCTGTACCCAGAGAACTGCAGACTTCAACCAAAGGACTCAATTCCAGTATCACGTGAGCATTAGTCTTTGCTCTGTTGAACTTGTTTAAAGGGTTTTGTCTATGGCAAGGGTTTTGTTTGATTGGAACATTTTAGATATATTTGTTAAGGGTTATACGTTATAGTGGTTGTTTTGTTTCTTGCTTGTAATTGATATGAGTTCTTGCTAATTTTCTTACTATGTATGTCAGCTATATTCGTAAATAAACTTTGTTTGATAAAAGCTCCCTAGTGGGTCATTTGAATCACACCTGAAGTGAAACATATCATGCTTGCCCTAGCCAAATTCAAGATGCAAAACTTAAGATCCAGGCGGGCTCCATAAAATACTTTGCAGTTTCTGACCTGAACCATAACATGTGCCATTCCCCACACATGTTACAACCGGTACTTCAAGTTACTTCCAAATAATGGGGAAATGCATGTTTACATATCTTTTCCCTTGCACTGCAAGCAGGGAAACATTTGAAATCAAAGAGCCTTTAGCAGTACTTTAGCAGGGGCAGCACGGTAGCACAGTGGTTAGCACTGATGCTTCACAGCTCCAGGGACCTGGGTTCGATTCCCGGCTTGGGTCAATGTCTGTGTGGAGTTTGCACATTCTCCTCGTGTCTGCGTGGGTTTCCTCCGGGTGCTCCGGTTTCCTCCCACAGTCCAAAGATGTGCGGGTTAGGTTGATTGGCCATGCTAAAAATTGCCCCTTAGTGTCCTGGGATGCGTAGATTAGAGGGATTAGTGGGTAAAATATGTAGGGATATGGGGGTAGGGCCTGGGTGGGATTGTGGTCGGTGCAGACTCGATGGGCGAAATGGCCTCTTTCTGTACTGTAGGGTTTCTATGGTTTCTATGAGTATCAGATGTGTTGAAGCCTAAATAGGTATTTTAATTGCAAACTGTGAGTCATGATTTATCCTTAATTTTTGTTACTTAAAGCTACAGTTAGATATTAAGATATAGTAGCATGGACGCATTTCAACAGATGCATGTCATTTGTTCACATTTTAAGTCATAATTAGAGCATCTGGTGAGACCCACAAACAGCTGTGATTCTTTTCATAATGCACTTGCTGCTCATTATAGCGAAAACTGACTTTCACTTCACATTTAACAATAGTGTTAATAAATTTGTGATGAGATATACTGCAAGGATCCAACCATAGATATCTCTGTTACTAATTTTTTTTTAATTTGCTAATCGTTTAGGCTATTAGGCACTCGGGTTCCCAACTAGCCACTTGTGGCTTGCGGCTAATGTATTGACTGTGCTTCAAGTACACTTTAGCTTGCAGCTAGATTCCCCAGCAACCCTGGAAATCCAGCCAGAGCTCCAAAGAAGGGTCATATTGGACTTGACACTCTGTTTTCTCCCTCTACAGTTGCTGCCCGACCTTCCGGGTTTTTCCAGCACTTTTTTGATTGTATATTTGAAATTGCACTATCTTCAATGCTATTTATCAGATTCCCCATAGATCAATATCCGTGAAGTGCAGACAGACCAGGGTGGAATTTTACCATGCACAGGAATTGTAGTGGGCGGGACAGGACTATGCAAAGGTCTGTTGACGTTGGGCGGGATTTTCCGGTCTTGGGGCGAGCCCGGCCGGAAATTCCTGCCCAGGTGTTCACTGAAAACTGTTCATCCTATAGATGACGAATCAACTCTGCTTCTCAAGCTACTTCTTTCCAATGGTAGGATTACATGAACTTGGACCTAAACGGTTTCTATCTCATAATTCTAAAAGTATTACCCGGGGAATAATACAATGGTGTTGACTAAACAACAACAAAAACAACTTGTGTACATACCAGCATAGAAGCATAAAAATTAAGAGCTCTACCATTCAATAAGATCGTGGCGAATCTGATTGTAGCCTCAATTCCACATTCCACCTCCCCTGATAACCTTTGACTCCCAATCATAGAATCCCGACAGTGTAGAAGGAGGCCATTCGGCCCATCGAACCTGCACCAACAACCATCCCACCTGGGCCCCATCCCCGTAACTCCATGCATTTATCCTGCTAATCCTCCTGACACTGAGGGATAATTTTGCATTGCCCATCAACCTAACCTGCACATCTTTGTAGTGCAGGAGGAAACCAGAGCACCCGGAGGAAACCCATGCAGACATGGGGAGAACGGGCAAACCCCACACAGACAGTCACCCGAGGCCGGAATTGAACCTGGGTCCCTGGCGCTGTGCTAACCACTGTGCCACCATGCCACCCAGTAGTCAAGAATCTATCTACCTCGGCCTTAACATAGTCATTGACCCTGCCTACTTCACTCTCTGGAGAATAGATTCACAACCCTCTGAGAGAAAGAATTTCTTCTCATCTCCATCATAAATGGGAGACCCCTTAATTTTAAAGTGTACCTCCCCTAACTCTAGTCTTTCCCACAGGGGAAATACCCTTTCAGCATCCACTGCAGATATATTTATACAGTGCCTTTAAGCTAACAAAACATCCCAAGTTTCTTCACGAGAGAATTCTAATACAAAATTAGACACTGAGCCACAAAAGAGATATTTGTTGAGGAGGCCAAAAGTTTGATCAAAGAGGGAGGTTTGAAGGAGTGTCTTGAAGGAGGGTAGTGAGGTAAAGGGAGGGAATTTCCATGCATGGGAAGAGCAAAAGCACTTATGTATACACCAGCAAGAGTAAATCATTTGGCCCTACACGTCTGCTCAATAGATCGTGGCTAATATGATTGTAGCCTCAATTCCGTGTTCCACCGACCCCCCAATAACCTTTGACTCCCAATCATAGAATCCCTACAGTGCAGAAGGAGGCCATTCGGCCCAGCGAGCCTGTACCGACAACAATCTCCCCCAAGACCCATCCCCGTAACCCCACGTATTGACCCTGCTAATCCTGAATTAGACAACTGAATTATTGGAATTTCTCATTGCTGTTACTGCCTTGTAATACATTGCTGGCCATTATATTATTGTCAAAGTTGTTAACCTAAACTCCCATGTGTAGTCTGGATCACTGCAAAACTGCATAATGATTGCTGTAAATCACAACTGTCAACAAATACCAAGAGAGCATGTTTAAATAGGAATGGATGCATGAAGGTATATTGGGACTGAAGGTAAAGTGGATGAGTAAACAAATTGAAAGTCAATTCTGCTTATCTTCAGCGGTTTTTGCACTGTAGACAGCACATATGTGCATACATTATTACTGCACATTTAAATGCTTAATCATCTCAATTGGTTTCAGAATGAGTAAAATGATAGCAGGGACATTGATACAATTTCGACAGTAACGTATGCAACAACAATATTTCAATGAAGAGGAGTCCTCGAGAATGAGTTCTGCTTCCATAAATCTTGGGGGCAATTATTTACTGAGAGCGAGGGGAAAGGGATCGTGGCCGAACTTCTCCGATGTTGGATGCCACGCCACCAGTGAGAACGGAGTACTTGGCACTCAGTCAAATCTCTATTCACAGGGATGGGTCTTGGGGAACCCAGCCGCAGGTGAGATCAGTGAATCCCAGCCCATATATGGAGTTCAGTAAGAAGTCTCACAACACCAGGTTAAAGTCCAACAGGTTTATTTAGAATCACGAGCTTTCGGAGCGCTGCTCCTTCATCAGGTGAGACTCAGAAGACAGGTGTCTGGCTGGATCTCTATCCAGAGGTGTTAAAAGGCTGGAAACGTAGCACCCACGTGCGCATAAGCATTTTTGTACTGATTGAAAGAAAGGGAATATGTCCATGAGGGTAATGGTTACATTGGAGCTATAGAGATAGCTAGTTGTTATGAATTATACCTTGTCATGTTTAAGTATTTCCAATTGGTAAGAGTGATGTGAATTGCTTTTGTTTTACTTTAAACTTTATTTAAAAATAAAGTTTGTTTTAATAAAAGCTTTCTAGTGAGTCAATTGAATCATAGCTGGTACGACATACCTTATGCTCACCCCAATGCCAAAATCAAAAAAGGTTGGGGTTGAGGTTAACTCCATAACATAGCATAGAGTTTCTGATTTGGTTCCTAACAATACCTCTGAACAAAATTTAGAGACATGCTGATACAAGAGCCATATTACATCCAAAATGTATACCAGAATTAATATTGCATTCAAAACTTGACTACATCAGCTAATGACACAACAGCAGCAGTGAATGTCCTGGAAGTGCTAATTAGCAGCAACAGAGTACACAGTAAATGCCGCTGTGACCTCAGAACTCCAGTCAACCATCGCAAACCTCTAATAGTGCTTTGTCAAACCTGCTGCCTGGATCTTCCAGACAGTGCTATTTAAGGACCACACCAGAAAAACCACACCAGAAAGTCCCAAGAAAAAGATTCATCTTACCAAGTCTCTCCGTCCAACTTAAAGTAATTAAATTTGGCCACTGATCCAGGGTTACCCCAGAATGCTAAACAGAGCCAAATAGGTCTCTGAGTGCGCCAGCCTGAAAGTGCTTTATTTTATCTCGACATCATTGAAGTGAAATTCTCAACAGCTGAACACGGAGTCATAACTTAATGCATCTATCCATGTAGAATAACAGAAGCCCTAGAGTACACAAGGAGGCCATTCAACCCATCGAGCTTGCACCGACATCCTTCCCACCCAGGCCCTATCCCTGTAACCCCACATATTTACCCTGCTAATCCCTCTGACACTAAGGGGCAATTTAGTATGGCCAATCCACCTAACCAGCACATTTTTGATTGTGGGAGGAAACCGGTGCACCCAGGAGAAACCCATGCAGACACAGGAAGAACGTGCAAACTCCACACAGACAGTCACCCAAGGCCAGAATTGAATCTGGGCCCCCGGCATTGTGAGGCAGCAGCGCCAACCATTGTGCCACCCTGCTGTGTTGAAAATTCTTACACATGACACTGAGTTAACTGATTTCAACTGGGATAAATGTTAGAGAGGCAATAAATGGACTCCAAGAGAAAAATGCATTTTGATGGACGTCAGATGCAGAAAGGGAGAATCAATTGCGATACCCCCATAATCAAATAGCCTGTCAATATTCAGATCACATGTGAAGAATGGTTAATTAAAGTATGGAATAGCTGCCACTTCAAAATTGAGCTGTAACAAAAGTGGGAGTCATAACATGGAAGAAAAATGTAAAACAAAAGGTCTTGTGGTGCAATGGGTAGCATCCCTGCCTCTGAGCCAGAAACTCTAGGTGAGTCCCACCCGTGGACTTGATGACCAAGGAAGTTATATTCTTAACATAGTCAAACAGGTCGAGTGTGTCAACCTGCAAATCCTTCCAAACACCCCAATGGCTGGAGGTAAGAGCGGGAGAGATCCCCGGTCAGCCACGCTTGACGTGGAGTTGCACCCCTCAAGTCATAAGCTCCTGGTGACAGACCAGTGACCTGTTCCAGGAATTACAAGCTATGGAAGCGGATGGAAGTCTGCCATGGTGCACCACCAGGTGCAGGAAGAGAATTGGTATGGAGAATTTAAAAAGATGGAAAACACAATGGGGGAAGGAATATTTATATTCTTATTCATTCATTAGACATGGGCGTCACTGGCTGGCCAGCATTTATTGCCCTTCCCTAGTTGCCCGAGGGCAGTTGAGAGTCAACCACATTGCTGTGGCTCTGGAGTCACATGTAGGCCAGACCAGGTAAGGGTAGCAGATTTCCTTCCTAAAGGACATTAGTGAACCAGATGGGTTTTTCTGACAATCAACAATGGTTTTATGGTCATCAGTATATTCTTAATCCAGATTTCTTTAATTGAATTCAAATTTCACCAATTGCCATGGTGGAATTTGAACCCGGATCCTCAGAATGTTAGCTGAGTTTCTGGATTAATAGTCTAGCGACAATACCACTAGGCCATCGCTTCCCCATAACACATAATAATGCTGGAATGGACCATATATAATAGATATGCTGATGACACCAAGATTGGTGGAGTAGTGGATGAGGTGGAGGGCTGTTGTAGGCTGCAAAGAGACATAGATAGGATGCAAAGCTGGGCTGAAAAATGGCAAATGGAGTTTAACCCTGATAAATGTGAGGTGATTCATTTTGGTAGGACTAATTTAAATGTGGATTACAGGGTCAAAGGTAGGGTTCTGAAGACTGTGGAGGAACAGAGAAATCTTGGGGTTCATATCCACAGATCTCTAAAGGTTGCCACTCAAGTGGATAGAGCTGTGAAGAAGGCCGATAGTGTGTTAGCTTTTATTAACAGGGGGTTGGAGTTTAAGAGCCGTGGGGTTATGCTGCAACTGTACAGGACCTTGGTGAGACCACATTTGGAATATTGTGTGCAGTTCTGGTCACCTCACTATAAGAAGGATGTGGAAGCGCTGGAAAGAGTGCAGAGGAGATTTACCAGGATGCTACCTGGTTTGGAGGGTAGGTCATATGAGGAAAGGTTGAGGGAGCTAGGGCTGTTCTCTCTGGAGCGGAGGAGGCTGAGGGGAGACTTAATGGAGGTTTATAAAATGATGAAGGGGATAGATAGAGTGAACGTTCAAAGACTATTTCCTCGGGTGGATGGAGCTATTACAAGGGGGCATAACTATAGGGTTCGTGGTGGGAGATACAGGAAGGATATCAGAGGTAGGTTCTTTACGCAGAGAGTGGTTGGGGTGTGGAATGGACTGCCTGCAGTGATAGTGGAGTCAGACACTTTAGGAACATTTAAGCGGTTATTGGATAGGCACATGGAGCACACCAGGATGATAGGGAGTGGGATAGCTTGATCTTGGTTTCAGATAAAGCTCGGCACAACATCGTGGGCCGAAGGGCCTGTTCTGTGCTGTACTGTTCTATGTTCTATATGGTATTCAAACTGAAACATAATTAGATATATATGGAAGTTGTTATTTTACTTTATACTGATGATATAAAATCTTATCTAATCTTTGTCTTGATCCGTTTCTTTACTTTGGTACTCACAGCATCTATCTGACTTTGGAGAACCTTATTCAGAATGAAATAATGGCAGTGAATCATAAACCAGTGACGATAATGATCTGCCAAACTGCTAACAAGTCAATAACTAATATAAATATCAGAAACCACATTTATCCAGCAGTTATGATTGCAGTTTAATTAAATTTAAGCAAATCCCTATTTGCCTAGGAGATGTTGGCTGGAATTCTCCGACTTCACTCGCAGCAGGGATTTTCCAGTCCCGCTGCAATGAATGGAGATTTAGTTGATCACCAAATTCTCCGTTCTTGCTGGTCACAGTGGAGGGACATGCAAGACCCGAGAATGCCGACCATTGTGCGTGTTCCGGTTCATATTGATCTAACTATTTTGACATTTCTTTGTAAGTTTGTACTTAGTGTTAGAAAATTTCTTACTGAAAAGAAGACAACAACTTCTAGGATCGGAATAAACAGTCTAAATGATGGAAGAGATTCAGTACTAACTTTCAAAAGGGTATTTGATGCAGACTTGATGTATACTATAAAGGGCAGCATGGACAAGTAGGGCCGAAGGGCCTGTTTCCATGCTGTAAACCTCTATGACTCTAGACTTAAAAATGAAAATTTCACAAGGCTGTGGGCAGACAGCAAAGAAGTGGGACTAATTGATAAATCTTTCAATGAGCCAGCACAGACGCAATGGGCAAAATCTCTGACACATGCACATACATTTAAATATATCACCCAAAATGCGTCAAATACATCAGAAAAGAATGAACTGGTTTGAAGCATAATGTCTATTGTTAGGTTGACAAATGTAGTAGTCATTGTTCACACAACCATATCTCACAAACAATAATCAAATGAATGGTCAGGTTGCTAATACCCCATTTGTTAAATCTGTGATCATCTGCAGTAAACATGTGATACCATTGTCATGTTGCCACAATGGTATAGAGGCACCAATCACTCATAAGGGATTGGGGAAACACATTGCAGGTTCATTTATTTAAACTCAGCACATGGATACATTTATATGGAGGTAGAAAACTTGAAAGCATCAGTGGGCTGAGCTGTGTGTGTGTGCTCTGCTCAAAAACAAAAGTGTAACTGGATTGCATGACACACTTCCTTTCGAGTGATGACATGTAGCTATCCCTTAAAGGGCATATTACAACAATCATTTAGTGTAGATCATACTTCAAGCATTGACAATTATCAAATTACTAAATATTTTCTAACTGGAGGAATTTACATGAAAGGAAATGTTACTTAGATAGGATATCATAAATTTGCAGTCTGTACATATTAGGGGTAATTTCCTGTTTTTGTGCTCCCAGTGGAAATTTCAACCATCAGAACGATGTACTGGAAATTCAGTCACTTAGCCATCAACTTAAATGCCTAAAAAGTAAAATGCAGCAACGAATCCCAAATTCCAACATGGAATTGGGGCAGGGAGAGTTTGATTTTAAACCATATCAAAGCCACAGCTATTCCTGAATGATAAAAGCTGTAAAAAGCACAGCAAGCTATCACTATTCTGGATACCCAATTGGAAGAATAACGCAGATCCCTTCTGACCCATCCAGACAGCAAAAGCATGGATTTTAACAATGTAATGGACTTTTCCATCACTAGCTTGGTAGGTTATCCTCTACTGCTGCTTCTCAGGGTACTTTGTTTGATGCCTCAGCTATGGTAGAACAAAAATTCTTTGTTGCTCACATCATCTTCTCTGAAGAGGTTGGGGAGGTCAAATGTCCAAGAATGACATCTTCCTGCATATTAGACATTGATATAGAGGATACTTTGCTGTTCAGCTTATCTAGGCATTGAGATATTAAAATATTTTCCTGCTCTCAGAGGTAAATGGGGGACCTCTGGGTATCCAGACCTTGGAGAAGGCAGTTCCCCGTTAAAACTGTAGGACCTATTCTCCCTGAAGCCTTGCTGTAATCACAAATATTACTGATGAGCTGCTCATGTGTAACTGACTTTCATGGTCATATGGAGGGGGGGACAGAATTTCATGGAGGCGACAAGGATCCCATCCACCAGCTGGTGAGCCAACAAGAGATATTGTTGCCTCCTTTGGGCAAGCCCTACTGAAATCTGTGCCAATCAGGCAATTCACAGGCCGTTGGCAGGGCTTCCATGGGATCAAGGACCGCAGGGGCAGGAAGACTCACCCAGAGAGAGCTGCCAGCCAATCATAGAGCTGGAAGCTCTTTTGCTCAGCAGCACCACTGGTAGCTACTGCTGGAACAACATCCAGAGTTTAGGAGCAACTGAAGCTAGAAGTGATCGCAGGAAGGGCTTTGCAGGGTCACAGGGGAGAGGGATGGAGGGGGTTAGCAGCTAGATCTGGGGATGGGTCTGATCAGGTCTTTCCTTCCTCAGTGTTGGGTCCCTTGGTCAGACATTGAGTGCCATTGAACGAGGAAATTCCACACTCCAATCCCAACATCCTGTGCCCTGGAAGAACACTAGCAAACCACACAGGTCATATAAGGAGAGCCACCAGCAGCCTGTTGGGAAAATCATCCCTGGCCCTTCCTGCCACATACCTAATTGGGATAGAGGTGGGAAAGGAGCGGGCTCCCCACCCACCATCGTCCTACCTGGTTAAATACCCTCTCCGCTTCCAAACCCATTGTGAGGGAAGGTATAAAATATGATCCAGGAAACAAATGTAAGGACTTGTATTTATAGAGCACCATGTATGTCAGACTGAAGCACTTTTGAAATCCAGTCAACCTTTGCATGATGGAAAACAGAAGCCAATCTGCACACAGCAAACTCCCACAAACAGCAAGGAGATACTGACCAGATAAACTGTCTTACTAACATTGGCTATGGAAACATATTGATCAGGAGACTTATCTTTGAATAATAGCATGGTATCTTTCACATCCACCTGAGAGGATAAGTGGGACCTTGATTCAGCATTTCATGTGAAAGATTGCATCTCCAATAATGCAACATGCCCGCAGTATTGCACTGAAGTGTCAGCTCCGAACTTAGTCAGACTGCCATAGCAGTGTGGAATCGCTGCAACTCCTACAACACTGGCTATCGTGTTAACGTATGAAAATAAGGTCACAGGATGTGTCATGGGTGGACTGCAGAAAGATCTGAAGGTATGAAAAAGATTGGGGGAAGTCGCAGAAATGCTTTCCCTCACTGAAACCATTTCCTGTGCCGTTCCCGCAAAAAATGGCAAGGAAAATCACACCCAATTTATTGTCACAATATAAAAGTTAATAATGGTGCTGCATTCACGACGGTACAGCAGCACAGTGATTAGCACTGCTGCCTCACAGCACCAAGGACCCGGGTTTGATTCCCGACTTGGGTCACTGTCTGTGTGGAGTTTGCGTGTTCTCTCCATGTCTGCGTGGGTTTCAAACCAAAAGAGAAAATGCTGGAAAATCTCAGCAGGTCTGGCAGCATCTGTAAATAGAGAAAAGAGCTGACTTTTCGAGTCCCGATGACCCTATGTCAAAGCTTTGACAAAGTTTGGCCATTCACACCCTTTATCCTCTCTATGGACTGCCATTAGCAGTCCTTTCCCCTGGTTTCTGTGGTTATGGCTCATCTTTCATTCCCTCACCCTGCAGTATAAATATCTCCCACTTTCTATGCCTTTTAACTTTGACAAAGGGTCATCTGGACTCGAAACGGCAGCCCAAATCTCTCATCATTGGCCATGCTAAATTCTCCCTCAGTGTGGCTGAACAGGCGCCACAGTGTGGCGACTAGGGGATTTTCACAGTAACTTCATTGCATTGTTAATGTAAGCCTACTTGTGACACTCGTAAATAAACTGACAAACTTAAAAGATTCTGTAAAAAATCTGTATTTGAGTCTGAATAAGGCTGCTGTTGGGTTGTGGGATAAAATCAAACTGCATCACTACCGACAAAAGTATAATATCGCTGAAATCTGGAATTCTGAAATAAAGAAGCAAAACATTGCAAATGCTGGAAAATTGGAATAAAACGAAAATGCTCGGTGCTGTCACTGTATCTGCTTTTTATTTTATCTTGCTTTCAAATGGTGACACCTTTTTTTAATTGGACACAACTCACAATGCAACAAAAAGGCAGAATAATTAAATCTAGCTGCTTGAATCTTACTGACTTCCTTTGCCTTAATTGCACTTTCATATGTATCCCCCAACTCTAATCTTCATTCTTTTTTGAAATGCATATTTAGTATTCAAAATTGTTGCTGCAACTTCGTGGTTTACCACTTTTGTCTGCTTCTCCAGGTCTCACTAAATAGTTATTCGAACATAAAAGGTGGAATTTTCTCTATAAAATGGCGAAGTGTCAGGTTCTGACCAAAAACAAGCGTGAGAAACAGGCAGCTTTTTCATCCAGATCCTCCCACACTTTGACATTTTAAAGCAAGGGGGTGGGGGTTGAGGGGAGTGATGATGGGGGGGTGGGGGGCATTGTGAGAGGGGGGGCCCAAAGGCAAGAGGGGCTCCCGGATCTCAAAACCACTTTAAAGAGCCCCCCACCCCCCCATCATCACTCCCCTCAACCTCCACCCCGCCCCCCCTTCCCCAGCCCCCGCACCCCCACTCCACCTTCCCACCCCCCACCCACCCAATTGCTGGCATCAGGTCTTCGGGGCATCCCCCATTCCTCCATCACCCACCCTCACACAAAATGAACCGCCACTATGGGGTCAGCTACAGGCCTTGTAGGCCTCCACCGATGTAGGCCATGCCCCCTGTAGGCCTCATCCCAATGCCAACCTGGTAGTGCCAACCTGGCAATGCCAATTCTGTGTTTGGAGACCAGTCGTGATTCCTGCCGGCGACCTATGATGTTCCCAGAAGATATGGAACTCTTGCAAGAGTTTCCGGCCATAAGGGGGTTTGCGCTTGCATCTGTGTTGAACGGGGCCAGAAAATCACCCCCCTAAGAATCAGGGCGCATATTCCAATAAAGGTTCAAGGAAAACATAAATGAATGCAGGGATATAAATGGATTGGAATTCACTTCTTGAAACTCATAGAATCCATGGAATCTCTACAGTGCAGGAGGAGGCCATTCAGCCCATCGTGTCTGCACCAACCACAATCCCACCCAGGCCCTATTCCCGTAACCCCACGTATTTACCCTGCTAATCCCTCTAACACTAGGGTCAATTTAGCCTGGCCAATCAACCTAACCCGCATATCCTTGGACTGTGGGAGGAAACTGGAGAACCCAGAGGAAATCCATGGGGAGAATGTGCAAACTCCACTCAGACAGTTACCCGAGGCCGGAATTGAACGTAGGTCCCTGGCGCTGTGAGGCATCAGTGCTAACCACTGTGCCACCGTGCCGCCCCTCAACAAAACCAATAGCAGACTGAAGAGAGATGGATGCTGAGGATACAATTTTACTCTACAGAGTGGTAGCTGTTATGCAGTTCTGTGACAGACTACTGTTAGTATCCCGATAAGATCTCAACATCAAAAATTATAAGACATCATTAAAATGTGGCCGAGTGAGGAGTTTTTATTTTGGTGTGAATGAAAACATATTTTTATCTGGAACTATGAGAGTTTTTGTGTACAGATATACACAGGGTACAAAATGAATTTGGTTTTTGAATGTCAAATGCAAAGAGGTCGCAGAATCATACCTTGAACAAGCTGCACTCAGTACAGTTTGAGGAATCTCTGAGTTTGAACCATGGAGGTGCCAGAAACCCATCAAAATCAAACAGGGGTAGAATGAGTGATGTGGAAGAAAGAACTCAAAAGCTGTTGGACTGAACTAACATGTCACACTGGTCAATGGCAGTGTGTTTTATTGTGAGAAAAGTCTGTCCAGAAACATTTTAAAACCAATTTTTAAAATATATATGTATAGGCTCATCAAGATGAGGAATGATGATGCTGAATAGTGGAATTCTTCACGTCAGTGTCAGCACCAAGCACTCCAAGGTCAGATTTTTTTTATTAATTCACAGGATGTGAGCATCGTTGATGAGGCCAGCATTTATTGCTATCTCTAATTACCCTTGAGAAGGTGATAGTGATTCCCTCAATGGCCTACCAGGCTATTTCACACAGCAGTTAAGGGTCAATCAACTGTTAAAGTAACATAATAGGCCAGACTAGATGAGGGCAGCTTTCTTTCCCTTAGCACATGAGCAAACCAGTTGTCACAACAATCCGACAATTTCACGGTCACCATTGCTGATGCCAGCTTTTAATTGCAGATTTACTTAATTAAATTCCAAACTGCTGACATCACGGTGGCACAGAGGGTAGCACTGTCGCCTCACAGTGCCAGGGACCCGGGTTCGATTCCGGCCCTGGGTGAAATGTCTGTGTGGAGTTTGCATGCTCTCCCCATGTCTGCATGGGTTTCCTCCGGGTGCTCCGGTTTCCTCTCACAGTCCAAAGATGTGCAGATTAGGTTGGTTGGCCATGCTACATTGACCCTTAGTGTCTGGGGATTAGCAGGGTAAATAAGGCGGGGGGGGGGGGTTATGGAAATAGGGCCTGGGTGAGACAGTTGTCCGTGCAGGCTCAATGGGCCGAATGGCCTCCTTCTGAAAAGTAGAGATTCTTCGAATCTATGATCTTCGGATTAGTATTCCAGTGCAGAGTAAAGTAACAGTAATACAGAGAAAAGTTCATAATGCTCTGTTGAACCTTAGCCTCAAGAGAACACCCATTACTGCACAAGTGTGATGATTTTCCCATCTTCCACACAATTCTCCTGCGACTGTTAATTCAGCAGAGCCTAGACTCCAGTCATCTTGGACCCCCTTGACATTGGACCAAGGCCTTGCACCTCAAGCCCATGTAGTAGCTGGTGTGTAATGGCCACCACACATTAAAAGAACTCACACACAGGTATCTTCCACTCCTTAAAATGAAGTTTGGGACCTGGAACGTCAAGACCTTCATGGACAACCTCAAAAGCAACAGACCGGAACAGAGTTCTCTTACCATTGTGCGGGAGCTCCGCTGTTTTGACATTGACATTGCTGCCCTAAGCGAGAGCCGGAGGGCAGGGGAAACCCAGCTAAAGGAACAAGGTGGTGATTACACATTCTGGATAGGTAAACCAGAAGAAGTCTGGCTGCTAATCGAGCAGATAGCACAGGAATACAGTTTCCTGTCTACAGTATCTATGGTCACAGTTACTGCTATAAGTGTTAGCAGCGATACTGAGGGGAGAAAGGTCCAGTCTGATCCTGTCTATAGGCTCAAGTAAAATGTGAGACTCAATGGAAAAAGGAGAAAGAAATGGATGACATTGTAGGTGAGGTGCATGTAATCAGGATATTTTCACTCAAGCTTATGTCACAGTAAGAAGTCTCACAACGCCAGGTTAAAGAACAGGTTTATTTGGAATCAGGAGCTTTCGGAAAAATGCTCCTTCATCAGGTGAGTGACACAGGTGAGACACTCACCTGATGAAGGAGAAGCGCTCTGAAAGCTTGTGGTTCCAAATCAAGCTGTTGGACTTTAACCTGGTGTTGTGGGACTTCTTACTGTGCCCAGCTCAGTCCAACGCCGGCTTCTCCACATCAAACTTATGTCTGATTGCCCCTTGGTCTATTGTGGAAGTGCAGACCTAATTGTTGTGGAATCCACTTCCTAAAGAACAAATGACATGTGGAATAGTGGAATTTGAAACTATTATCTCGACTGTCATAGCTATTATCCGTGTGTATGGCACGTTGCATTGTTGATATTTTCAGCAATTTACACAATTACACTCCCAGACACTTTAGTTTGGAAATGAATTGCCATTATCATTCAGTAGCAGCATTGCCAAGACTCATGATTCTAAAAGGCAGCCCTGATGCAGCCTCCAAGTGGGTGTCTAGAAGTGGCAGTGAAACAGAGGCGGTGGAATCTCTGGCACTACATCAGGGCTTCTTTTGAGAATCAGGATGTTGGCAACACTGCCGAAATAATGCAATTTTAAAAATGGTGACAACTGCTCTGTTTAGAATAGCAGAAAACCATACGGTTCATTCTCTTTGGCATCAGATCCACCACAGAGTGCAAAGTAAAGTTTAAAGTTTATTCATTTGTCATAAGTAGGCTTACATTAACACCGCAATGAAGTTACTGTGAAAATCCCCTAGTCGTCTCATTTCGGTGGCTGTTCGGGTACACTGAGGGAGAACTTAGCATGGCCAATCCACCTAACCCGCACGTCTCAGACTGTGGGAGGAAACCAGAGCACCCGGAGGAAACCCACGCAGACACAGAGAGAACGTGCAGACAAAGCAACAAGCTTTGGAATTCATAGTCCCACATCAAAGTGTCTATACCCCTTTTAGCTGTCAATTAAACTAAAAAGGCAGATGCCCTACTGTGATAATGGATGAAATCAGTCATGCAGCACTAATCCAGCAATGGACACTCTCAGGCTTATGAGTTCTTGCTCTCAGTTATTTTGCTTCAGGAGGACAAAGAATTGAGTCCAATTGCTTTACCCGCAAGCCAGATAGAGGGTCACACCAGATTATTTATTAGGCACAAGTAGGCTTACATTAACACTGTGATGAAGTTACTGTGAAAATCCCCTAGTCGCCACACTGCGGCGCCTGTTTGGTTACTCTGAGGGAGAATTTAACATGGCCAATGCACCTAACCAGCACCTCTTTCATACTGTGGGAGGAAACCAGAGCACCCGGAGGAAACCCAGGCAGACATGGGGAGAACATGCAGACTCTGCATAGACAGTGACCCAAGCCAGGAATTGAACCCGGGTCCCTGGTGCTGTGTGACAGCAATGCTAACCAGTGTGTCACCGTGCTGCCCTAGTGCAAATGGGTAAGGTGGCATTCCGGATGATCAACTTTGAACAATAACGGACCCCCATGGCATTGCTTAGAGGGCTCGGATTTGTGTTCTGAGAACCTCAACGTCAGGTGGATTTCTGGCTTTCAACCCGGCATCATTTCAGCAATTTAAATGACCAGGACAATCTTATTATGATGTGGAGATGCCGGCATCGGACTGGGGTGGACACAGTAAGAAGTCTCACAACACCAGGTTAAAGTCCAACAGGTTTACTCGGCAGCACAAGTGACCAGCTTGCGGAGCGCTGCCCCTTCATCAGGTGAGTGATGATTTGTGCTTGCAGGCCAGTGATCTGAGGCACCCCCTCCCTGGCTCCACTGCCCATAATTGAATGATGATTTGGAATTCATAGTCCCACATCAAAGTGTCTATACCCCTTTTAGCTGTCAATTAAACTAAAAAGACAGATGCCCTGCTGTGATAATGGATGAAATCAGTCATGCAGCACTAATCCGGCAATGGACACTCTCAGGCTTATGAGTTCTTGCTCTACCCCAATTATGGGCAGTGGTGCCAGGGAGGGGGTGCCTCAGATCACTGGCCTGCAAAGTGTGAACAGCTAGTCCACATCCCTGCTTGTCTCCACATCTGAGCAGGTCAACCCCATCACCACCATTGTCCACCTCCAGAAGCAAGGTCACTGAAACCTGGACCACCTCCTATTCCCCTGTAGCGTTGTGCCTACAGAGTTATCTCTGTGCTCCCTTTGCACACTCACTGACCACTGTGTTCCTTCGCCGAGTAGCTCTCTGAGCCACTGCCCTTTAATTTACTGGTTGCTAAATGGGCCCACTTCTGTGACTGGCTCCTTGCTGGTCGTCCCTTACTCGGGAATGTGGCCAGGAATCTTCATGGTTCCTGCACCTGAGAACAAAAAGCGCTTATGACTCTTTAACTGGCCTTATTTTCATGCTCAAGTGCTGAGGCTCTGCATTCAGACAGCTTGGCAGCATGCGGGTCCCGGCATCTGTTCAAAGATTGACGGTAGGTGGGATCATCAGTCAGTCAAAGAGCCAGCACACCACAACTATCTCTGATTTTACAGCCAGGGATCAAAAATCCATCCAGGGCATTAGGAGTGAGTGCGGCAATTGGGTCAAGCAGGATCAGAGAATGGGAGGTAAATGGAACAAGATGGGAGAGTGGGAAGGGTAGAACTGGAAGGGGAAGAGAAAGGGGGGAATCAGAGAAGGATGGGAGGAGATGGGGTGATGGAAGAAGATGGGGAGGTGAGGAGGAAAGTGAAGGAGAGACAGGGAAGGGGGAAGAGGAAGAGAGGTGAACTCATTTTTTTTATTCGTTCATGGGATGTGGGCATCGCTGGCTGGGCCAGCATTTATTGCCCATTCCTGAGGGCATTGCAGTGGGTCTGGAGTTACATGTAGGCAAGACCAGGTAAGAGCAACAGATTTCCTTCCCTAAAGGACATTAGTGAACCAGATGGGTTTTTAAAACAATCAATCATGGTCATCATTGGAGTTTGAATTGCAGATCATTATTGAATTCAAACTTCACCATCTGCTATGGTGGGATACAGACCATTAACCTGGATCTCTGGATTACTTGTCCAGCAACAATACCACTACGTCACCACCTTCCCTTTTGGAGATGCAAGGCAGCAGTGGCAGGCATCAAGTGGGGAGGGTTGAGGCTGGCAAACGTTCTGAAAGGAAGATTCTAGCTATCATGGTAGAGCAGGATCACCAGCTGGTTAGCCCTATGTCTCCGCTAGATGCAGATATTAACTTCAGACAAGCATGATGAACCTGGTGAGTGCCCCCCTCTCTCCGTGGAGTTTCAAGATTTATATTTGTATAGGATTTGGCGAATCACAATTTTCCTTACAAAAGGGGGTCTCCTGGTGAAACTCTTATTTTGCATTTTTGGAAAGGGAAGAAAAGTGTGTTAATTCTCTCTGTTACGGGGCAGGGGGTGGGAGTAAGTTCAAAAGTATCAGATGAATGTCCAAGAAGATTTTACCAGTTTTACCAATTAACATATCATGATCTATTATTCATAATTATCTACTACAAGTGTAGCAGATACTACACAACATTTTGTGCCCAGTAGCTAGGTGCATAATGAGCAAGATCATTGAGCGAGTCAGTCCAGTTCCTCAATAGACCACCTACAAGTTTTACTGTTGTAGGTTCCAAACGATCATTCTAATCTCCCAAGAGAGGAAAGTACCACAGGTAAAGCAAGATTCTGTGAAGTTTCTCCGTGATGTACAAAGTAACCTATCTAACACTATCTAACTATCTATCGTCTCTGGGGAGGCGATGGCCTAGTGGCATTATCGCTAGACTATTAATCCAGGAACTCAGTTAATGTTCTGGGGACTCGGGTTCAAATCCCGCCATGGTAGATGGTGGAATTTCAATTCAATAAAATATCAGGAATTAAGAATCTACTGATGAGCATGAAACCATTGTCAATTGTCGGAAAAACCCATCTGGTTCACTAATGCCCTTTAGGGAAGGAAATCTGCCATCCCTACCTGGTCTGACCTACATGTGACTCCAGAGCCACAACAATGTGGTTGACTCTCAACTACCCTCTGAACAAGAGAAACTAGAGATGGGCAATAAATGCTGGCCAGCCAGCGATGCCCATGTCCCACGAATGAATAAAAAAAATACAAGCTGACTTATTCAGCACCAGCAAATTGCATTCTACATTGTGGCCATCCCATCCCACACCTTATCTATCACATTGTCCAAAGGCAATGATCTGCAAACTATTCACATCAATTGGTTTTCAGAGTTCCAGTACATTTTATATCAGAACAGACGGGGAAATATTTAACAACTACAGCATTTAAATAATGACCTGAAAATAAACAAGGTTCTTGTTTTCCTCAGATTACGGTCATGTTGCTGAACACTAGTGTGCATTTACTGTGTGACAGCGTCTCTGGAGATATTAACATACAATTAAAACCTTTTGTTCCAATTTCCAAGCAATGGCTTGGATTTCACATACACACACACATACAAACACACATATGTATTCAACTACACACACACACATATATATATTCAACACACACACAGAGACACACACACAGACACACACCTCCTGCCCTGGCATGGCATGTTTTCCAACAGTGGAGGCAGCTCGCCATTGGCCACCGGCAAGACCTTCCAGTCCTGCTGATTTTGCATGGCTCGCCTGTCCTGCTGGGGAAGCCGCTGGGAGGGACCGGGGGTGGTGGAGGGTGTGTGTGTGTGTATGTGTGTGTGTGGGAGGGAGCGGGGTGCGGGGGGGGGGGGGGGGCATGTGGTGGTGTGGTTGGGGGTGAGTGGTCACCTTCAGCGGAACTGAAAGATCCCATCGGCAGGACCGGAAGATTTTTTAGCCGGCGGGAAGGGCGAGGAAAAACCCACCCAGTGTCCGTCACCTGAAGAAAAACTTCCATCAATGGAGAAAATACCTTTTCGAAATATCATGTCAGTAAATTAACAAATACACAAAATACTGAAATCTGATGACAACTGGAAACCCACCAGGAGTCCATTATGGACAAGACAAAGCTGGTTTTATTGCAAATTTTCTGATGAACTAATCAATTTTGAAGCATCATATATAGTTCCCTGCGGGATGGAATGTTTTGACGGTAAATCAAAATGACACAGATTTGATGAAATATCTTGCAAGACATTGAATTAACTAAAAGGAATGCTGCATTACCGATAGGGACGCATTGAACCTATCTTGGCTCAGATTTAAAACACACTGAATTTAGTCCGATTCAGACTTGAGGTCTGTTATAAATTAGATGCTGAAAACCTGGTTGACAATAATTTTGTTTTGTAATGCTTTTACCCAGTCAGGTATTGCGGAGATATAGCTCATGAAATATTTATATCAGTGGGAAGGCTTTCCTTGCTAATCAGTCATGCCAGAACACCAGAGCTATTTCTAAATCCACCGCTTTTAGTGTTTTCATTATCAAATTGCAGCGTGTCTTTTCTTTGAACTATTTTTACATGCGTTTGCTAAATATAACTCAGCCCACATCACTGAAAAACGTGATGTCAGGTTCCGGCTGACAACACCCAGCTCTGCTTCACCTCATCTCTCTCGAATCCCCCCCTCGCTTTGCCAAGTTACTTGCCGAGTACTCTAGTCTTGACTGAGCAGAAATTTCATCTAACTAAATGTTGCGGGAATCGTCACGAGAGGGATGGAAAATTTGATGGACCATTTAAAGGTCCATTGACAGCAGGATGGAATTTCCGGTCTCGAGGCAAGCGCACCTCGAAAATCCTGCCCACTGTATTTGGTTACCACCCGTTATAATATATGCAAGGTCAGAAACGCCAAGGTGTTTTACGAATTCAGCCTAGACCATAAGTTCTGCACTTTGAATTTCAGCACTGGTAAGCATAAGAGGTTGCGCTCCAGGTATGATTCAAATAGCCCACTGGGGAGCTTTTATCAAACAAAATGTATTTGTGAATACAGTTAACATATGATAAGAAAATTAGCAATAAATTTTACCAATTACAAATAAGAAAAACAAATGATATTGTATATACTTTAACAGCTAAGAAGGCTGTTCCAACACCAACATTCTTACAAGCATACACACCCCCGGTTTCGGTTTAGCACAGAAAATAAGAATGCTCACATTACGCTGGATCTGGCAGCTTTCAAAGCTCCTCTGTGATTTACTCCTTTGGATGGTGACTTGAAAACACTGATGCCTTCTAACCCTGGTACTTCCAGCACACTCCAAGAGACAGAGGGACTCCTTGCCTCGAGTTTCTAGCTAGCCCAGCCACCAACAGCTAAATTTCCAGGACCAGGGAGAGACACAGAAATACTGCTTGCAGTCTGCAGTCCTAACAGTGTCTAACTAAAACGGAAACTAAAAAGCTCTGGATTTCCCTGTGAAAAAAATTGTCCAAAAACACCTGACCTGCCAAACAGTCTTCCCTCCACAATTCAAAAGACTCGTAAGCTCCAGGACATTGTGTTAGGCCCAAATTAAAAATAAACATTGCTGCAATAAAAGGGCAGATGGCTTAGTGCCTGCTTATAACTGCAGAGAATATGATTAAAATACATTTCTTAAAGGCACAGTAGCATCACACCACCACAAATTCCATTCCTTAGACACTGACTCTATCCTTCTTCCTGGATGTTCTCTAACGCTGAACTATACCGTTCACAACCTTGATGCCCTATATGACCCCAAAAATGAGATTCCTGCCATATATCCACTTAATCACCAAACCCTGAATCTCTTCCACCTCCATAATGTCACCTGTCTCCATCCATCTGCTGCTGGCTTCTCATCCGTGCCTTTATAAACTTGAGACTTGACTATTCCAATGCACTCATGACAGCCTCCCATCTTCCAGTAACTTGAACTCATCCAAAACTCTGCTGCCTGCATCCTAACTCGTATCAAGTCCCGTTCCTCAATCGTCCCTGTGCTCACTGACTCAAATTAGCTCCCAGTCTGGCCATATCTCAATTTTTAAATTCTCCTTATTGCATTCAAATACTCCATGGCATCACCCCAGGCATTCCTATCTCTCCTGTCTAACCTTCTCCAGCCCTATAATCCTGAGATCTCTGCGCTCCTCCATCGTGGGCAGCATGGTGGCAGAGTGGTTAACACTGCTGCCCCACAGCGCCAGGGACCTGGGTTCAATTCCGGCTTCAGATCACTGTCTGTGTGGAGTTTGCACTTTCTCCCCGGGTCTGCGTGGATTTCCTCTGGGTGCTCCAGTTTCCTCCCACAGGCCAAAAATGTGCGGGTTAGGTTGATTGGCTATGATAAATTGCCCTTAGTGTCAGGGGGACTAACAGGGTAAATATGTGGGGTTACGGGTATAGGCCTGGATGGGATTATTGTCGGTGCAGACTCGATGGACTGAATGGCCTCCTTCTGCACTGTAGGGATTCTGTGATTCAATCTTGGCTTCTGACATATCCCCAATTTGAATTGCTCCACCATTAGCAACGTCCTCAGCTGCCTGAGACTAGGCTCGGAACTCCTTCCCTAACCCTCTCCCCCTCCTTTAAATTACTCTTTAAAACCTATATCTTTAACCAAGCCCTTGCTCAGCTATCCTAATATCTCATTAATTGATTCACTGTTAAATATTGTTTGATAGTGCCTGTCAACACCTCTATTTTCTCAGGAGACTAAGGACATTTGACATGTCTGCTACGACTCTCACCAACTTTTACAGATGCACCATAGAAAGCATCCTTTCTGGTTATATCACAGCTTGGTATGTCTCCTGCTCTGCCCAAGACCGCAAGAAACTACAAAGAGTTGTGAACGAAGCCCAGTCCATCACGCAAACCAGCCTCCCATCCATTGACTCTGTCTACACTTCCTGCTGCCTCGGAAAAGCAGCCAGCATAACCTAGGACTCCACGCGCCCCAGACATACTCTCTTCCACCTTCTTCCGTCGAGAAAGAGATACAGAAGTCTGAGGTCACAGACCAACCGACTCAAGAAGAGCTTCTTCCCTGCTGCAATCAGACTTTTGAATGGACCTACCTTATATTAAGTTGATCTTTCTCTACACCCTAGCGATGACTGTAACTCTACATTCTGCACTCTCTCCTTTCCTTCTCTATGAACGGCATGCTTTGTATAACGTGTAAGAAACAATACTTTTCACTGTATACTGTATACACATGTGACAATAATAAATCAAATCAAAAACCTTAAGTGCCTTATGGTGTTTTACCCTGGTAAAATGCATGTTATTGTTCTTGTTGTAATAGCCTTTACCAAACGGCTTCTCCATTTCTCCTGAGAACCACTTTGACACATATTCAGAACCTATTTCAATTGTCCTGCTGAAACATTGTACTGAATACTCTATTTAGCTACTGAGTACTCATGTTCAGGAACTTTTACTAGAGCTGCAATTCATACACCATATGAGAAAAGACTCCCAGCCCATGTTAATATTTATAGAACAACGTAAAAATAAACTTTACCAAAATTAATTGAGAAGCTAATTATTTTCAGAAGTAGACCAGCATCGGACAATTTAATTTGGAATGTGCTTTGAGCGCGTCAGATAAATTCACTCTGATTTTTTATTAACAGATACTTGACCAGTAAAGAGGCTTCTGTTTTCTTTCTTCGAGCGAAAGTTTTAATCACAAACTAGTTATTTTTGAATAGATGCAAGTTAAATGTTTTGACTCTGGGGCGGCACGGGTGGCACAGTGGTTAGCACTGCTGCCTCACAACTCCAGAGACCCGGGTTCGATTCCAGCCTTGGATGACTGTGTGGAGTTTGCACATTTTCCCCATGACTGTGTGGGTTTCCCCCGGGTGCTCCAGCTTCCAGCATGGATTGGCCATGCTAAAATTGCCACTTAGTGCTCAAGGATGTATAGGTGAGGTGGATTAGCCCATGGTAAATCTGTGTGGTTACGGGGATGGGGCAGCAGAGAGGGCCCGGATATGATATTCTGGTCAGAGAATCAGTGCAAACTTGATGGGCTGAATGGCCTCTTCTGCACTGTAGAGATTCTATGGTTCAAAGTACTGTATCTCTGGGTGAACTTACATATTCCTGATACTTTACTTAAAATGGGCACACATGGGTCAAGGCTATGCGAAGGGTTTGTTTTTAGCATACACAGTGTTTTACTTCTTATAAATATGTATTATAATTTAGTGAACTGCGAGGTTGTGCGAAAAAAAATTACATGGACACTCAAAAGACTTGAAGCAAATTGAGTGACTGAGTTTTGTCACTTCTTCATTACTTCTTGGTACACGTGAGTTAATTCTGAAACAATGAGCAACACGATTTATTGATTTTGGTCCAGATTTTGTTGTACTGATACTGCATAAAACTGACAGCAAACTCTAGAATCTGCACATGTGCAGTTAAAGGCAGAAAGACAGCAAGCAGTGGGCGGCAGGGAGCAGGGACCTTCCAGGGACCGATTGCCATGTGTCTGAACAACATTCCCATCTTTGAAAGTGAGGTGCTGCCCCAGAGAGTCGAACCAACAGTCACTGCCCGAACCAAAACTTCTCCATATCCATGGCAGCCAGCCCTGCTCTTGTGTCAAATTACTGGTATTAACCTCCTGAGATTGATGTCACATGGCAGAAAAATGGGAGTGGCGGCACAGTGGTTAGCACTGCTGCCTTACAGCGACAGGGAGCCAGGTTCAATTCCAGCTTTGGATGACTGTCTGTGTGGAATTTATACATTCTCCCTTCTCTGTGTGGGCTTCTTTCGGGTGCTCCCGGATGTGCAGATTAGGTGGATTGGCCATGATCAATTGCCCGTCAGTGTTCCAAGATGTGTCGGTTAGGGGAATTAGCAAGGTAAATGCACAGGGTTACAGGGATGGGGTTGGGGGTATGGGCTTGGGTAAGATGCTCTTTCAGAGAGTTGGTGCAAACTTGATAGGCCGAATGGCCTCTTTCTGTTCTGCAGGGATTCTGTAATATTCTATGATATCTGGAAATTGCTGTCAGAGATACCCGTTCCCCAGGGGATGCATTGCTGCAGTCTTTGCTAATGTAATCTGGTAAAATCAATATTAAGGTATGAATTTAAATTGATTACCCCATATTGTTGATCTAAAGACCAATGAAAAGCTTAATTCTTGTTCAATTAGCCATGATTGAATCTTAATTGTTTTAAATTAAGTAATTTATTAATTATATGAATATTAATGTATAATTATGATAATTAAACTAAATTACTATTGAACAACCTCTTTGCCCCTGAAAAATTAGTTTTGCACAGAGAGTTTCATTCCCTCAGAAATACCTTTCCGTAAGGTTCGGGGTGTTTCTATTTGATCTTTTCCCTTAATTCCGTGTGTTCGACTCAATCTTTATATTTGCTTTCTTCACAATGCTTTAAACGAAAGTTAATTTCTGGCCTTTATTTCCTGCTTTGCTATTTGAATATTCTTCAATCTGATTAACTGATTAGTCTGCCTGCCCTGTTCGTAGATAGCGCAGGTCCCCTGTTGAGGGTGCCAAGCTCAATTGACATCGGAAAAGAGAAAGTCTACACTTGAGAGGGCCCGCTAACCTCTGTGAGCAGATTTTTCTAAGGTAAATGTCGAGCTCTATTCTCCCACCACTGACTGTAAAATTACTGTAAAATTGTGGATAATCAGAAGCTCTTTCCCAGGGTTGAAGAGTCAATTACTCGGGGGCATAGGTTTAAGGTGCGAAGGGCAAGGTTTATAGGAGATGGCCGAGGCAAGTTTTTTACACAGGGGGTGGTGGGTAGCTGGAACCCGCTGCCGGGGGAGGTAGTGGAAGCAGATACGATAGTGACTTTTAAGGGGCGTCTTGACAAATACATGAATAGGATGGGAATAGCGGGATATGGTCCCCGGAAGGGTAGGGGGCTTTAGTTCAGTCGGGCAACATGGTCGGTGCAGGCTTGGAGGCCTGATGGGCCTGTTCCTGTGCTGTAATTTTCTTTATTCTTTGTACTTTGATCGTTACGCACGATATCAAGTTGTTGAAACAAAACTCAGCATCAATGTTAATTTTGGCAATGTACCAGTGCCTAAGTTTAAGTTTATTTACTAGTGTCACAAGTAGACTTACATTAACACTGCAATGAAGTTACTGTGAAAATCCCCTAGTTGCCACACTCCGGCGCCTGATCGGGTACAATCGGAGAATTTAGCATAATCGTATGTCGTACAGTATTCAAAAAGATCCATATTTGCAATATACCAGACCATTTAATATTCTAATTAGTAGGAAAAGAATTCAAGAATAACCAGAACAAGGTAAGGCCACCCAACCTATCAAGCCCACAATGTCACAGGTCAATATATGCTTAGTCTATGATTAACTTCCCTCCTATCTCACCCACGGATCCCCTACTTTCTATGAGACAGTCTAAGCTACTAAAAATCAGATGGGTGTTGTGAAATATCTCTATAACCCTCAACTAATTTTAAAATCCTTCATTATAATCCATTTGTTGTCGTGATTTCAGTGCCTTGATATAACTATGTTCACTTTAATTCAAAAAGGAATGTATTGAAGGTGATGTGACTTCTCAAAGGTGTCACTCCTGAACAAACAATCCAAAACCAATTGTCTAGAAGTGTCAAACGTCTACCTAACTGAGGAGCTTTGGGCTGCTGGTAGAAGATGAGATCAGGATATTGAATTTGATAATCAGCCATGATCAAAATGAATGGTGGAAGAGGCTCGAAGGGCCAAATAGCCTACTCCTGCTTGTAGTCTCTATGTTTCTAAGACTGTGATCTAGTTTGAAAGGTTTAGCTGCGGGCAGAATTTTAACTGTTAAAATTTTGTAAATTAGCATTTTGTAGAGAAAATCTCCAAGCAAGTAAATCAGCACTTAGGCTCAGGTTTTCACTCCCAGGTTGGGTGTGCAGGGATGGAAGAATTCCCAGGCCAGTGATCCTGACTTTTAAAAATGGCGGCCTGTAGCTCCAATTTTCATTTCAATGGGTGGGGGAACTGGATCAGAGATCCCCAGGACCAGTTGGGAGGTTGCCGGGTGCGGAGGAGGGCTGGGCAGAAGGCTGGCCCCTGTGCTCTGACATTTCATTGAATTCAATAAAAAATTGTTTGAAACAAAAAACGCTCCAGCCCTCCCCCACCCTGCCCCCACACACTTCCCAGTCCCCATCCAAGCCAACCTATGCCACCTCATTCCCCCCACCGATCTCCTCAGCCCCTCATAAACCCTATGGAAACCCATGCCCTTCTACCTACCCCAATAGTCCCTCCTTTCCCAAATGCCCCCACATCCCCATTGCCTTTTATAGCCTCTTTGCCAATTTAAAGCCAACTCATGCCCCCCCACCCCCCCATCCACCACCCTCTGCCCTTACTCCTTCCATGCCAACTCACCAAGAATCCACCTTGGGCAAACCGCAGGAGCCATCCTAACATAAAATAAATTTGTCTGTTGATGACTTCACTATTTTAAATAAAAACACTCTGATAAAAAAACATTCAATACATAAAAATTCCTTCAACCAATCTCTTATGAAAGCAAACATTTCTGTTCTATAACCACTTGAGCTGTCAATCAAACTGCTCACTTAACAGGAACCCTACTTTGCATTAGTTTGTGGAATCAGTCATTGCGGCACCAACCTTATGATAACCTTCGGGCTTATGTCAACAGACATAATTAAATATCAAGCACTGTTGTTTTTGAAACAGCAGACTGTTTTTAAAGCCCAGCAGAGTTAAATCAATTGACAGCTCTGTTAGTTCTCGTGAATTTTGGTTGTTCCAACGAATTTTGACAGTTCTTTGACAGCCATGGCAATTCCAATGGGTTTATGCACTTTTTTATGCACAATCATGTTTACTTTTAACAATCCCAAAGGGTGCCTAACCTATCACAAAGAGAACGTTACCTATCCCAAAAGTGCCTAACCTCTCCCAACGGGATACCTTACCTCTCCAAGGGGGTACTTTGACTATCCAAATGAATCCACCAAGATCAAACCAGCTATTACTTAGTCTAATCTGCAGACACCAGGGACGTGATTCCCTGGCCACAGGCACCCCAAGACCGGAAATTCCCACTCAAGCACAGCAGACCTTTAAATGGCCAAATTTTCTGTCTCACCCACTACAATTCCTGCAGGGAATTCTAGCGGGCGAGACGGGAGAATTTTGGCCCAGGTTTCACATTTTCTGTGAAAATCCCACTTCCGTGGAGGCAGCTGCTTCACAGCGCCAGGTTCCTGGGTTTGATTCTCGGCTTGGGTCACTGTCTGTGTGGAGTTTGCAAGTTTCCCCATGTCTGTGTGGGTTTCTTCCGGGTGCTCCGATTTCCTTCCACATTCTGAAAGACGTGCTGGTCAGATGCATTGACCCAAACAGTCGCCGGACTGTGGTAACTGGAGAAATATCACAGTAACTTTATTGCAGTGTTAATGTATGCCTTACTTGTGACTAATAAACTTTAACTTTAAAAGAATAAATGTTTAATTATATTCCAATCTATTGCAATTTACAAAGCAATAAAAGTGCATTACAAAAGCATTACCTTTGATATGTGACAACCTTATTGGAAGTTCTGGACCAGATTAAACTGTATTTAGTAACATCTAAAAGAATTTTGATGTGGAGATCCAGGACCATCTTCTTAACAGTTTAAATCTTATTATTTGACATCTAAAATTCATTCTCAGAACAGTCTTCCCTGCACTCACAAAAAGGCCAATGTTTTAATCACCTCAACAATCATAACTATAATATAGAAGACAAAATACATGGAAACAATTACTACTAATTTGTCTATAATAAAAGCAAATTACTGCGGATGCTGGAATCTGAAACAAAAACAGAAAATACTGGAAAATCTCAGCAGGTCTGACAGCATTTGTGGAGAGAGAATAGGACCAATGTTTCGAGTCTGGATGACCTTTTGTCAGAGCCTTGACGAAGGCTCTGATGAAGAGTCATTCAGACTCGAAATGTTGGCGCTATTGGCTCAATTTGTTATTGGGGAAAGATAATCTGTCAGCCATTGTGTTCATGAAATGTCCTTGCATTGCAGTCTTGAATATTTCTTGTTCCTTCAGGTATTCATTATTTCAGAGCAGTTACACAATAAATCTGTGCCTGGAGTGGAACCCGAACATGTTGCTGATCTTCAATGTATGTCTTCCAAAAAAAATCTGAGTCTGTACTGTCCAGTAATTATTATCTTTGAAAGAAGATTGGAACAACCAGATAGTCTTGAATGCTCTCCGGCTCCCCTCCCCACCACTCTCCCCCTCCTTGCACCTCATCCCCCCCTCCCATCTCCCACCATTCCCCCATCACCCAATCAAACAATCAAACATCTCAACGCATCAAGGCTGGTGAACTATTCTGTTGAGTTGAGGTTGCATTATTAGAGGCAATGGAACTGAGAGAAGGCCCTTAAATACCGTGATAAATTCTGGTGCCGGACAAGGCTATGTCCTCAGTCTCTAACTATACTCCTTATACACCTATGACTGTGTGGTCAAATTCCACTTCAATCCCATTGCCACGTTTGCTGTTGACACCCCCATAGTGAGTCGGATCGCAAACAATGACGAGACAGAGTACAGGAAAGAGATAGAGAATCTGGTGAAACGGTGCAATGACAATAATCTCTCCCTCAATGTCAGTAAAACGAAGCAGACAGTCATCGACTTCAGGAAGCAAAGTGGAGGATGTGCCCCTGTCTACATCAAAGGTGATGAAGTGGAAATGTTCAAGAGCTTCAAATTTCTAGGTGTTCAGATCACCAACAACCCATCCAGGTCCCTCCATGCCAAGGCTATAGTTAAGAAAGCCCACCAACGCATCTACTTTCTCAGGAGGCTAAGGAAATTCGGCATGTCCACTACAATTCTCACCAATTTTTACAGATGCACCATAGAAAGCATCCTTTCTGGTTATATTACAGCTTGATATAGCTCCTGCTCTGACCAAGACTGCAAGAAACTACAAAGGGTTGTGAACGTAGCCCAGACCATCCCGTAAACTAGCCTTCCATCCATTGACTCTGTCTACACTTCCCACTGCCTCGGAAAAGCAGCCAACATAATCAAGGACTCCACACACCCCTAAAATACTCTTTTCCACCTTCTTCCATCGGGAAAAAGATAGAAAAGTCTGAGGACACATACTAACTGACTCAAGAACAGCTTCTTCTCTGCTGCCATCAGACCTTTGAATGGACCTACCAGGTATTAGGCTGATCTTTCTCTACACACTAGCTATTACTGTAACACTATATTCGGCACCCTCTCCTATTCTTCTTCCCACGTTCTCTCCGAACAGTATGTTTTGTCTGCATAGCGCGCAGAAACAATATTTTTAAGTGCATCTCAATACATGTGACAATAATAAATCAAACCAAATTGAGAGTATAAGAATGGTTTCTCTATCATCATTCATCAATTGATAGCTATGCCATAACATTTTGACTGTAAGATCTCAAATTTTTAATAAACTCAGTTTGGGTTTTTTTAAGCATGTTCTACGATCAGAACTAAAATACAAACTGTGGCACCAGTATCCTTGGCTGCTAAAAGGTCCTCAGAGCAGCTACTCATTTTGGGCATAGTAATGATCTGGATCCCCCCAAGTCAGATTTAGATTGATGATGGTGCTAATGTTACAAATTTTCAGCTCCCACAGCAAATCACTAGCAAGTGTGTCCCCAGCCATTTGGCGATTAAAAGGCAGCATCTGGTGATATGAAACAAGGCTCATCTATGAAGTATTTACTAACCAATGACCTGCACATAACATGTGGCTCAAATTCATGAAAAAAGTCAACTTGAGATGTTGGTCTTATTTACAATTAGTAAATAATTTCATTAATAAAACTGAGGAAGAGGCTCATCCAATTTATGCTTCCTTGCAGCATGCCAGCATTTCTCAATGTTTTTGACTACTTCTTGTATGCACATTACTGCCTAATATTGGCTCTTTGCATTATGTCACTGATTTCACACATTCTGGCTATAATTTAGGTCATACTCTAAAAGAGATAATCGCGTCTTTCCTTCAGTGAGCTTCTTCACCTTTGGTAATGTGTAGATTCTTTAATTAAATGTGAAATTTAAGCTAAAGTTTATTTATTAGTGTCACAAGCAGGCTTACATTAACACTGCAGTGAAGTTACTGTGAAAATCCCTTAGTTGCCACACTCCAGCTCCAGTTAAAAAATAGGATTTAACATCAGTTGCAGAAAGTAACCTAACATTAACCTTTTAACAACTTTTCAGGGTGTCATCTGTGACTCAGTTGGTAACACTCATGCCTCTACAGTCAAAAGGCTGTGTGCTTCTGTCCCATGCCACAGACTCGAGTATATAAACGCAGCTGACATTTCAGTGCAGTGCCGAGAGAGTTGCGCTGTTGGAGGTACCACCTTTTAAATGAGATATTAAACCAAAGCCTCTCAGGAGAATGTAAAAGACCCCATTTGAAGAAGTGTAATGAAGTTCATCTGGTAGCCTGGTCATTATCCTTAACAGATTGTCAGCTCATAATTACATCTGCTGTGTGCACATTAGAACAAAGAACAAAGAAAATTACAGGACAGGAACAGGCTATTCGGCCCTCCAAGCCTGCACCGACCATGCTGCCTGACTGAACTAAAACCCGACAAATGCTGCAGCATTTCCCAAATTACAACAGTGACTAGACTTCAAAAATATTTCATTGAGTGTAAAGTGTTTTGGGATGTCATAAAAGGCACTTATTTCAAGACTCAAATATTTTTACACAAGGCATATAAAAGTTCAATCCCTCCTTCCCTAACTTTCTCCTGCACAAGAGAGCCGGAACATGCCTGTAAGCACATCCACAGATCCATCAATGTCACTGCCTGTTTGACTCAAAGTGCAATCCATAAAGACACTGATATAAAACTGGGTGGCAAATCTACATTCAGGATATTTATGTCCATTATCAGCACAAATTGTCCTCTAAGTACATTTTAGGAATGCAACGCTATGCAGCCAGATTACAATTCGATGGCTCTTATCACTGCATTTGTAGCACACAGACAGTTCTTATCACAGGGAGATTTTACACAGAAGAGAGACGTTAAAATTAAAGCAATCTTCAGATGAATGCACCAAAGGTGTTAAAGAAAATAAACAAAATTCAATGTTAAGAAACTTGCGAATTCGTAGACTAAGCACTAAAATTAACCATCAATGATTTTAAAGTTCCAATTTATTGTATAAAAAAATTGCAACATGATGCAGGCTGTTTTCTTTGAATATTCATGTCTCCAGCTGTACGCTGGGACATATGGTAGTATGCAACAGAAAGGTTCGGTGCGACCAGTCTTCTATCAGCTAGTGTTAATTTGAAATGTTGCATACTAAAAAATTTATGTACATATATTTGCTTGCTGTCTGCTAATAACTGCAATACAATTTATCACACAAGTATAACACAAAATGTGTACATTTTGCCGCACAGTACTCTCTGTTCATGATACTTGCGTTAGGCAATATTTTTATTAACAGCTGTTTCGTTTCTTTTTAGACCACACAACTGGCGTTTACTGCAACATTGCCATTTAAACATTCAACATATTGGTCATATATTCTGTAATATTACCAATAGTGTCTCTCACTCACTGACGATGCGACAGTTACACATTTAGTTTCCAGTAACCATGTGCTTCTTTTTCTTTCTTGTTGTTCCTCTTGGATATTTACATGTCTTTCTTTAGGTCTTTCTCTCACTCACTCACTCACTGCTCTGTTCAGCTTTCCTAACATTCTTTCCCCCCACTGCTCTACAATTTGCTTCACCCAGGACAAATTGACCTCCATTGACACTGACTTCTAATGGACTACAATGCCAATAACATCTTAGCAATTGTTCCATCACCAAGCAATATGAGATAGCACATTTATATTAAAAGATAAAAGGCAATTAAAACTATTTTGCTTAAACAAAAACACAACCGTGCTTTTAACTGAATAATACTACACTACAGATTCCACATTCTTGGCTAAATGTGACAAATCACTTACTGGAGAATATATTATAGTATATAATGCTGTCTCGATGATGGACAAATCCCTAATTGGAGCATTGAGATCATTCATATCCGCAACTTACAAATTTAATGTTAATATTTATTTAAACTTGGTACAGCCTCACAGCTTCAAGGTCAAATGGAGGCTAAAGGCTCAGATCCTTTTAGTGATCAAGGGTGCAAGAATGGCATTGACGATGAATGGCGGAGCAGACTCGATAGGCTGAATGGCCCACTTCTGCTTCTACATCTTAAGGTCTTAAATGGGATGCCCACCATGTTCTCCGATCAACTCAGATGGAGGAAAGGTACATGAGTGGTGTACTGCATTCAGGATAAATCTATCAGTCTAGAGTAACAGTAACAATAATTAAACTTACAATAAATATAAACTGGGTCAACTAATTATAGCAAACAAAGTGTCTGGATTTGTTACAGCTCCTCTCAGCAGACTCTGAAAAACTCACTTTTAGTTACATTTGCAAGGTTATTTATTTGGAGCTTCGATCGCCATTCTACATGAAGGAAGGCAGGTTGAACAGAAGGCTGAGGAGTAATTATAAGTTTGTTGCTTCCTCTAAGTGCAAGCATAGTTCTTGAGGATAGCATACCCAGCTTGTTTGTTACTTGAATACAACAGTAATGTTTTGCCCATGACAATGACGACAATACTAAATTGCATCTTACAAAGGAGCAGCAAATGCTTAACAATTGTAGAACATGGCATTAATTCAAAATTGGCGAACCACCCATCACCACCAAGAAATTGCATCTTTATCTGTCAATTTTTGTACTTCAGTGCTTTATATACCCCTGCCAGAGCAATCAGAGTACAGTTATCTTTACTATGGGCCAAGTGTTGGAAAATGGGATTAGAATAGTTAGGTGGTCATTTTTGACCAGCACAGATGTGATGGGCCGAAGGACCTTTTCTGTCCTGTAGATCTCTACGACTCTAATTTTTGAACAAAATTTTTTACTCCATCCTTAAAGTTACAAAGCCAATGCTCAGACTGGATCTGGCAAGCCCAAATCCATTCCTTGCTTGCTCCAAAACCCAAATTCAAAATCCAATTCATGGTCCCCACAAGAGAGACAAACAAGATCCAAGCTGACAAGATAAGGCATTGCACCCTGTCTTGGGCTTGATCTTAGCCAAAAGTCCCTTCCTGCACACTTTGGCTTAAACCATCCTCTGTGACCGGGGTTTCACTTCATAATGTATTAGAGAATGACATATGTCTATTAGGGGTCTATTACGTATAAAGGGTGGCACGGTGGCACAGTGGTTAGCACTGCTGCCTCACAGTGCCAGAGCCCAGATTCAATTCCAGCCTCGGGTCACTCTGTGCGGAGTTTGCACATTCTCCCCATGTCTGCATGGGTTTCCTCCGGGTGCTCCAGTTTCATCCCACAGTCCAAAGATGTGCAGGTTAGGTTGATTGGCCATGCTAAACTGACCCTAGTGTCAGGGGGATTAGCAGGGTAAATATATGGGGTTATGGGAATAGGGTCTGGGTGGGATTGTGGTCGGCGCAGACTCGATGGGGCGAATGGCCTCCTTCTGCACTGTAGGGATTCTAGATTAGGGTCAGGTTGGCTTACATATTTATGGGGAGATCCCAGGGTTGTATTGGAAGAATCACCTTGAACAGAGATTTAAAAATAACTGTGGCTCTTGCTACTGCACAAGCTGGCCAGGGGAAATAAAACTTCCAAAATTTATTCTAAGTCTCCCTCATCACCGAGTGCAGTCTGCATGAGGAAAGATGCCCTGTGCATTCTAAACTCGTCCCCCCTCCACACTCCAATCGCACTAACACTGCTAATGATAGAAATAGAATGTTGACATGTTCGAAACAGAACATCCCAAGGTGTCTTTAAAAATCACACTGATCACACAATGCCTCTACATCACCAACTCCCGTACCTGCCCACACAAACCATCTGAAAACGAGCATGAATCAAAGAGAAAAACACGGTTAGGTCACCTGCTTTTCCACTTTGAACCTTAATGAAGAGAACAGCCTCCAGCCCAGGAAAGAAATACATCTTTTCAGTGCACCATGGCATGAACAAGAGAAGCAATACAACAGCAATCAGTTAGAGAATGATTCACTTCCATCCGCGCGGATCCCAGTCGCCCAGAACTTCTCAATAGTTTAATTTCGGTAATCCACCATGCCTTGGTGCCTTCTCCAATTGATCAAAAAGAAATGCCTCAAATAGGCGAGGTTTTTTTTCAATGATACGTGTGCAGCATCCTGCCCTACAACCTTTGACATGGTACCATATTTAAGTAGCACATGTCTCCCGGAAGAAGACAGCGCTGGACCCCGGGCACATTGGTGAATATTGTGGGAAAAGTTGCCCAACAAAGGGGGATGCATGGCAAAAAGCAGATGTGATCATTGATGTAGCTCCATGTACTGGTGGAAATGTAAAATTAAAAGAATGAGTATAATTTGTTTTGCAGCTTGATGTTTCCACCGGGGCAAAAAAAAAATAACAGTTAATTATATCCTTTATGGGCGATGATTAATCTACAGGAATCAGGTATGTGTCTGTTTTCTTCCGTTTGGAATATGTTAATTTGCACTGTGTGCAGGTTATCATTGCAATGTTATTGCAACAGGGTTATCATAGCTGGACTGTATGCTTGCAGACTGACGTATTGCGAGACAGAGGTGGCCAAAGACTCCCAGATTTAGCTGGGCACACAGCCTTTATAGCTACATTTTTGGGGGGAAAGGTTGGTTATTATAGGGAATTAACATACAGCAAGCTTATTGACTTTGAGTTGGTTCCACGTTTTAAGTTTTTAAGACGCGAGGTGCTCATTTATTTGCATGTTTTAGTTCGATAGAATCCGACGGTAATTCTAAATGCTGATACACGGGCTGCTGGTGCATATTGAAACCGGACCCCAGCCTTCCCGAATGCTAACAGCGAATAAAAAAACAATGGGGTATTTCTATTGCGTCCACGTTTCTTTTAATCCGAACAACTCTCATTAAATGCTACAAACATGTACTGCAGATTATAAGGGATATAGACTCTTATTCACAATTTGGATTTTTTTTTCAAGGTCATTTCGCCCACGTTCAGAAGACAAAAACCAAGTCATAATCCCAGCCAAAATCTTCAGCAGCTAACGCAGCACCGGACAGGTTTGTCTGATGTTTTGTTTGTGTAGACCCCATTGCTGTCAAAGCATTGCAGCAGCAGTATCGCTCTATAGGTACAGCAGATCACTAAACTTCTAGTCCACTGTAACACCAGTTGGCATTCGGATTGTGTGGGGTTAAATATTTCTATAGGTTCCCTATTTGAACCAACCTTGAAAAACTTGGTGAATGCCTACTCTAAATCACTTGAGGTGACACGGAGACCACCCCCACTCCCCCCCCCCCCCACCCCTTCCTCCCCTAAACAGGAGAGCATGCCTGACATGTCACATCCCTGGCCGGGAATACAAACACTTTACAACTCGGTCTTTGATCTTATGTTAGATTTCACACCTGAATAAATCGCAGCCCCCCCACTCTGACACAGTATTAATTAGATCATGGTTTTCTTTTAGCAAGATCTTTCGGCATTGTTTCAACTGTGTGGATGCACCGTATTAAAAATGCAATTGCGTGTCTTGTGCTTTTTGGTGTCATTCTGTATGTTCTGTGTAAATTAACTGCATTGACCCCGGGTACGCGGAAGGAGGGAGGGAGGGAAGGAGAGGATGAAAAAGAGCCGGGTGGACGGGGCTCCTTACAAAAAAAAACTGGATTGGCAAGACAAGATGTTTACAGTAGAAACGGGGCAACTGCACTGCCGTGGAGAGAGGAAGGGAGCTGTGTGACTGTGTATGTGTGTGTGTCCCCGCAACATGCTCACCAGAGCAACTCCTGGGTACCAAACCTAAAACCTTACCCCCTTCTCCCCCTCCACACCACCCCCAGTCCATCTGACAGAGAGCCCAGCTCACATTGCCTGACAGGCACCAACCAGAGCAGCAACATGGAAATAGCAGCAATCCATCCCACTTACTCACTCTTTCACTCACCTCGCAATGTTTGGCAGGAGGAGGAGGGGAAGGGGGTCAGAAATATATATATGTATACATGTACATAGATACTAACTCCTGCCACTGACTTGGACCCAATTATTAAGACACACACACACACTCCATCACCTATATAATCCGCCCTGGGATATCAAGGTCTCTTTGTAACAGGCACCACTTCAGTTTCGCCTCTTTCATCGCCCTGATGAATAATATTATTTTCCTCTCCTCCCTCATGCACCAGAGCTTCCCATTTACCGGGAGAATAATTCCCACACACACACACAAGCACCGCAAACAGAGCATGCAGTTGGTGACAGCGCGTCAGTAAGTGCAGTGCAGGACTAATATCCATTGATTAAAATGCGGCTGAGATCAATCCCCAGCGCGTCCTTTAACGCTGGATGGAGGGAGGGGAGGCAAAGGCAAAAAGAAACAATGGGGGTACTTACAGTTCGTAAGAACTGAATTTCGTCTTCTCCTTCTCCCGCCTCAGCCATGACTGCAGGGAGGGTGAAGTGAGCTGGGGAATGTGTGGTGGGGGAGTGGAGGAACAGACACAGAGAGAGTGAGAGCGCTGCAGGCTGGCTGGGCTGCCTGTTCCCCTGGATTATGGGCTCTGATCACAGGAGCGCTGCAAATCCTCCGCTCGCTCGCTGCTCGCTCTCTGCTCGCGGGCACGAGGGGGAGATCCCGCGTGCACGAGCCCCCGGGAGCGCGCACTCTCAACTGCGCGTACACGCACGCGCGCCTCCCCCTCCCGCGCCCGCGCGAACACCTAGCGCGCCCCCTACTTCTCCTCTCCTCCCTTGCACCAAATTGTAAAATCACTCCCTCCCTCCAATATTTGTGATTGGGGAAGCGCCAAGAGGTTGTTGGGCAGCAAGACTTGTGCACAAGACAGCAAGGTTTAGTTCATTTAGGGGTGGCACGGTGTGGCACACTGGTTAAGCACTGCTGCCTCACAGCGCCAGGGACCCGGGTGCGATTCCCGGCTTATGTCACTGCCTGTGTGGAGTTTGCACATTCTTCCCCTGTCTGCGTGGGTTTCCTCTGGGTGCTCTGGTTTCCTCCCATAGTCCAAAATATGTGCAGGTTAGGTGGATTAGCCATGTTAAATTACCCCTTGGTGTCAGGGGGACTAGCTGGGTAAATGCATGGGGATAGGGTGGGTGGGATATTTATGGGGATAGCCCTGGGGGGATTGTGGTCGGTGCAAACTCGATAGGCCGAATGGCTTCCTTCTGCACTGTAGGATTCTATGATTTATTAGCATCACAAGTAGGCTTACGTTAACACCGCAATGAAGTTACTATGAAAATCCACCAGTCGCCACGCTCCACGGCCTGTACGGGTACACTAAGGGAGAATTTTTAGCACGGCCCAATGCATCTACCCAGCACGTCTTTCAGACTTGTGGGAGGAAACCGGAGCACCTGGAGGAAACCCACGTAGACATGGGGAGAACGTGCAGACTCTGCACAGACAGTGACCCAAGCCAGAAATCAAACCCGGGACCTGGCTCTTGTGAGGAAGCAGTGCCAATCACTGTGCTACCATGCCGTTTAATACATTGTGATGGGGGAGCACCAAGAGGTTCACTTATTGCCTAGGTCTGCACGTCCGACTGGTATTTCTTGCTATTATCCGAGCTGAAGTGGGCGGCACGGTAGCACAGTGGTTAGCACTGCTGCTTCACAGCTCCGGGGTCCCGGGTTCGATTCCCGGCTCGGGTCACTGTCTGTGTGGAGTTTGCACATTCTCCTCGTGTCTGCGTGGGTTTCCTCCGGGTGCTCCGGTTTCCTCCCACAGTCCAAAGATGTGCGGGTTAGGTTGATTGGCCAGGTTAAAAATTGCCCCTTAGAGTCCTGGGATGTGTAGGTTAGAGGGATTAGCGGGTAAATATGTGGGGGTAGGGCCTGGGTGGGATTGTGGTCGGTGCAGACTCGATGGGCCGAATGGCCTCCTTCTGCACTGTAGGGTTTCTATGATTTCTATGAAGAATAAGACTTGCAGTTATATAGCGCCTTTCAGGATCACAAGTCATCTGGGACTATGGCCAACTTTACTGTTGTAAGAAAGGCAGCAGCAGATTTGTACACAAGGTGATGATCAGTAGATATTCTGTTTTTAGTGACTGAGGGTTAAATATTGACCGATTCTTCTTCAAGATAGTGCCCTATATGTCCACCTGATTGGGGAGATAGGGCCCCATTTTAGTGTCTCATCTGGGAGCTGTTCCTTCTGCCAGTGCAACCCTCCCTCAGTACTGAACTACGGATCTGAAGAAGTCATATTCCACACGAAACATTAACTCTGTTTCTCTCTCCTTAGATGCTGACAGACCTGCTGAATATTTCCAGTATTGAATAACTTTCACTCCCTCAGTACTGCACTGGAGTATCAGCCTTGATTTTTGCGCTCAACTCCTGGGGAGGGGCTTTAACCAACAACCTTCTGACTCAGAGGCAAGAGAGCTATCAAATGGGCAATCATCGCCACAATGACGATGTGATGTCATTGAAAGAATTAACGAAGCAGGTATAGATAAAAGTCATTTAAAGAAAAGAATGGGTAGCATAGATGAACTTTCTGGAAGTTAGGAGTGTGGAAACTTTGGAGAGGATCAGGCTGGCGTCATATCAAATTTGATCATTCTGTAGCATCTAAAGAAAAGATTAATTTCATAGAATTCTCATAAATCAGAATTTGATCCATCAAGTCTGCACCGACCACAATCCCACTCAGGCCCTACCCTCGTAACCCCATGTCCTTCAGGATTGAAGGACTGAAGGAGTTTGATTTTCAGCTACATCATCATGACATGAGTCATACGCGAGTTTTCCATTTATTTCAGTTCAAAATGGGATTCCCAAAACCAATGCAAGCAGCAACAACGATATTTATATAGCACCTTGAATTTAGTTTATAAAGCCCCAATCACTTCACGGGAGCGACTATCAAACAAAATTTAGCATTGAGCAACAAGAGGAGATATTAGGACGGGTGAACAAGAACTTGGTCAGAGAAGTAGGTTTGAAGGAACATCTTAGAAGAGGAGACAGATGATTGAAGGCAGGGAGGTTGAAGGGAGGAATTCCAGAGTTTAGGGTTAGGCAGCTGAAATCTCGGCCACCAACGGTGAAAAGTTCCAATAACAATCCCGAAAATGAATCCTATTGGACTCAAAACATGGGCCAGAATTATCCAACCGTTCTCGCCAGTGGGATCTTCTGGCCTTGCCTACGGTGCACTTCTGCCGTAGGTTTCCCGGGGTGAGGGGGTGCATAGAATGGGAAACCCCATTGACGGTGATGGAATCAGAAGATCCTGCCATCAGCCAATGGCAGGCTGCCTCTGCTGCTGCGAAACATGCGAAACTCTGTTTCTCTCTCCACAGATGCTGCCAGACCTGCTGAGTTTTCCCAGCACTTCTGTTTTTATTTCAGATTCCCGGTTTATGCAGTATTTTGCTTTATCTGATCTAGCCAATATCTCCTATTAATCAATCCTAGCCATGCAGATGATCATCATAAAACAATGAGATTGTACCCAGAACTTTTCATCCCAGACAGACAATGGGCCGAAAATAGCTGTCTAAGTAACTGCAAGGCTAATGATATTCAGCATTATTTATAGATAAATAGTTCAGAAACTTCAGGCGAGGAGCAGATGTGTAGTTAAATGCGGGTGTCTAGAAGTTGTTGTCTGAGCTGTTTCCCAATCTGCCATTAAACTCTTGAAAATGGCATCTCATTGCCTGCCTCACCATTGGCGCACATTGGCTGGAATTCTCTGGCCGTTCACGCCCTCTCGCCATTACCAGTGAGGATGGAGAATTTGGTGCTCAGCCGAATCTCGGTTCAACTGCAGCGGGACTGGAGAATCCCAGCTACAAGCAAGATCGGAGGATCCGGCCCATTGAATGCCGTGAAGCTGCTGTATTTGCACAAACTAAAACACAAAAGATGTACTGAACTAGTAATTGCAAGCATAATTACCATTTAGCAACACATTGGCCAGGGAAGTTCCAGTCCCGCGGTGGGTGGGACTGGAAATTTCCTGGCCAATATGTTGATTTCAGGTGGGAATTTCCAGTCCTGTGGTAGGTGGGACTGGAAATTCCCACCTGAAATCAACTAACCTTTGGCTGGTCTGCCAAATTTTCTGTCCCACCCATGACAATTCCTGTCGTGGGTGGGACCAGAAAATCTCAGCCATTGAGAACTAATGACTACCAACGAACCTCTCTGTCACCGAAAATAAACAATTATAGATGTGGTGTTATTGGCCAGCGCAGACGCCCCAACCTCGCTCCCCTTAAAATTCCTCCTGCAGTTTATTTCCCAATTTTTATGTGTAATTGGTAAAAGAGATTCCTGCTGGTTTCCTGTTCACTCAGGTACCAGATGCCCTGCTTCCCTCACTGCACATTTAGCAACTCACACTTGCCACAACTTAGTGAGCAAATAAATTTGAACTGAAGAGCACAGGGGGAGTCTAATTAATGGCAGACATCATTAAATGTTCTGCTGCAGAAAAATCTGACTTATGAATAGCTGATGAGGGTGGCTGTGAATGACTTCCTGAGAGAGAGGGGAGGAGGATAGCATAGATAAAATGCAACTTAATTGCTCAGCAATGCTAATCAGTACAGGTAGTAGCTCCGATTCTTTTCAGGTTCCTTTCCCTTATTTGTTAAAATAAGGTGTTAAAAGAATGAACATTGATAATTCGCATCACACCAGTGAGAACATCTTGCAATCAGATTGCTCAGCAAAACACCTTTATAAAATTATACAAAGAACGAAGAAAAGTACACCATGGGAACAGGTCTTCGGCCCTCCAAGCCTGTGCCGATCATGATGCCTTAACTAAACTAAAAAAAACCTTCTGCCCTTACTCGGTCCGTATCTCTCTATTCTCTCCCTATTCATGTACCCATCCAGATGCCTCTTTAATGTTGCTAATGTGCCTGCTTCCACCATCTCCTCTGGCAGCGTGTTCCCGCACCCACCACTCTTTTTGTGAAAAACTTCCCTTGCACATCTCCCTTAAACTTTCCCCCTCTCACCTTGAACCTGTGCCCCCTTGTAATTGACACTTCCACCCTGAGAAAAAGCTTCTGACCATCCACTCTGTCTATGCTTCTCATAATTTTGTAGACCTCTACCAGATCTCCCCTCAACCTCCGTCTTTCCAACGAAAACAATCCCAGTTTATTCAACCTCTCCTCAAAGCCAACACCCTCGAGACCTGGCAACGTACTGGTGAACCTTCTTTGCACTCTCTGCAAAGCTTCAACATCCTTCTGGTAGTTTGGCGACCAGAACTGCACGCAATACTCCAAATAAAACCAAAACTCACTGACAGTGGATATTTTAAATAAATCAACCTAAGAAGATCATGGATCTTACTTAAAGGATTTCATGCTTCCTAAACAGGTAGGAAGTTACTCCCCTTTCTCGACCCACTACCTCAACATGTTGTGCTCAGCATAAAATGTCTCTCTATTTGATTTGATTTATTATTGTCACATGTATTAGTACGCAGTGAAAAGTATTGTTTCTTGCGCGCTATACAGACAAAGCATACCGTTCATAGAGAAGGTAAGGAGAGAATGCAGAATGTAGGAATTTTACTGGCACGCAGGCCCCGATTCTGGGGGCGAGGCTCGCAGAACAGCATTCTCCATTGGTCTCGGGCAGGATCGTACAAACCTCGGGCGGACATGCCGGTAAAATTCCACCTGTAGTGTTACAGTCATAGCTAGGTTGTAGAGAAAGATCAACTTAATACGAGGAATTATTGCCAGGGCTGAGTGTTCATTTGACCTATGAAATATAGTCATTTTGCTTATACATCGGCTGCCCTCAATATTTTTACAATGGAGTTATCCGTCCTCATGAAAACCTGAAACGTGTTAAATTAAAAATTAGATGCTTACTTCCTTATTCTTATTCACGAGAATCATGACATTTCTAAGGACGTCCGTCAGTAATCTAACTCAATGTCTAGCCACTTTACCACATTCATGAGTGTTTATGTTGAAGCACTGCTGAAACAATTCCTCCTCATAAGTAGAATCGAAAGCCACAATTTGTGGTGGCATCGTGAAGCAAGTGCAGTTTGCTAAAGCAGCAGGTTAGTCTTGTATACCTCCTAGTGGCTGGCTGAAAACTGGCATTAGCAAGTGGGAACAACTTCAGCTGCCAGCTCTCTTAGTTAGGGAATAGTGCACAAAGGTAGAGGACCTTAAAAGCTATGGGGATAAGCACAGTGATGCAAAAAAGACACCATTATAGTGGGTGCACGGGCTCAAAGTTCCAGCCCCTCTGCTACTGAGTTCCTGATCTTAGTCCTGGTTCACACAATGGCATGTTGTTCTGGAGGCAATGAGAATCACAAAGGGCAGGCTGCTATTAAATTTTAAGTTTAAGTTTATTTATTAGTGTCACAAGTAGGCTTACATTAACACTGCAATGAAGTTACTGTGAAGTTCCCCTAGTCGCCACACTCCAGCGCCTGTTATTAAAGTTACCCTGATTAAGAGTAGTGCATTGTCCCGAAATAATTTGGCCGTCATCTCTCAACTACAAAGCGTCAGGGGAAATTCAAATAACAGAAAAACATATTCCGTGCAAAGGTGGTAAAAATGCACAAATTTAAAATATATTCTTACTGAATTGCAAAAAGAGCAGACCATTACCAAATAGCTATGAGATTAGATGTTTCTATTTATCCTGCCTCAACATCCAGCCTGAAAGTACAGAATTTACTGGAAAATATCTTTATTTATTAGTGTCACAAGTAGGCTTACATTAACACTGCAGCAAACTTACTGTGAAAATCCACTAGTCACCACCTCCGGCACTGAGGGAGAATTTAGCATGGCCAATGCATCTAACCACGTCTTTTGGACTGTGGGAGGAAACCGGAGCACCCGGAAGAAACCCACGCAGACACAGGGAGAACGTGCAAACTCCACATAGACAGTGACCCAAGCCCGGAATCAAACCCGGGTCCCTGGCGCTGTGAGGCAGCAGTGCTAACCACTGTGCCAACGTGCCGCCCCCCTCTAGTGAAATGCAACATTTATCACATAGAATCATTATAGAATCCCTACAATGCAGCAGGAGGCCATTCAGCCCATCGAGTCTGCACCGACTCTGACAGGGCATCCCACCCAGGCCCTATACCCGTAACCCAGCGCATCCACCCGCCAATCCACCTAACTTACGCATCTAGGAAATTAATTATCTTATCTGCAGCCAGCTTAATTATTGTGCTAGTTTTAAATTAATGGAACAAGTCCAAAGATCAGGTTAATGAGTCAGTTATTTTGTTACCAAATAAAAGTTGCAAAATAATGTAAAATAAAAGAGAAAAGGAACTTGCTTCTATACCGCATGTCTCTCATGCAAAGGCGTGCTGTGCAGGGTCACATTACTTTGCTGTTGTTACACCGATAAATATAACAACCAGTTTGCATAACAGCAAGGGTTCCACAAACAATGGTGACATGAATTACCAATTAATCTATTTTAGTGGTGTTTTTTGAGGGATGAATTCCCTACTTTTTTTTGGAAACAATTTGTGAGTTATTTAAGGCAAAAACAGAAAATGCTGGAAAATCTCAGCCGGTCTGACAACATCTGTGGAGAGAGAATAGAGCGAATGTTTCGAGTCTGGATGACTCTTCGAGAGTTCTATTCTCTCTCCACAGATGCTGTCAGACCGGCTGCGATTTTCCAGCATTTTCTGTTTTTGTTTCAGATTCCAGCATCTGCAGTATTTTGCTTTTATTGCAAGTTGTTTAATATCCACCTGAACAGGCCGATGAGATCTTTGTGTAACATTCATCCAAAAAGCAGCGCCTCAAACAATTCAGCGCTGTCTCTGTACTGCGCTGAGTTGTCGATGTAGATTATATGCTCACGGAATGGTTTTAGTTTATTTCATAGAATCATAGAATCCCTACACTACAGAAGGAGGCCATTTGGCCCATCGAGCCTGCACTGACAACAATCCCACCCTATCCCCGTACCCCACATATTTACCCTGCTATTCCCCCTGAAACTAGGGTCAATTTAGCACGGTCAATCAACCTGACCCGCACATCTTTTATTCTAATCATTTATTAGTGTCACAAGTAGGCTTTCATTAACACTGCAAGTTACTGTAAAAATCCCCTAGTTGCCACACTCCGACGCCTGTTCGGGTGCATTGAGGGAGAATTTAGCATGGCCAATGCACATAACCAGCACGTCTTTCGGACTGTGGGAGGAAACTGGAGAACTCGGAGGAACCCCACGCAGACACGGGGAGACTCCACACAGACAGTGACCCAAGCTGGGAGTCGAACTGGGGGTCCCTGGCGCTGTGAGGCAGGTGTGATGATACTAATGAGCCAAGCTGAGAAAACCCGTAACTCCCGCGCTCCCAGGTCTCATAACCGGGATGTACCGCAAAGTTGTGCTGGGGAACACACACACACAAACACCCAGCCCCCAGAGGCCCCAGGTAAAGCTTGACCTGCAATTGCCTGGATAGTTCAAACTTCCATTGGGCAATTGCCCCCCAAATGGGAACCATCCGACACTGTGATTTTAAATCGCAAACTTTGTATGGTTCTGACTGTCTTACAGTAATAGTTACCCGGGAAAAGTTAGAAGAATTAAAACCACTTCTAACCTCCACTGATTAACTACAGAACTGACAACTCCTGACCCCATTCCCCACAAGGGACCCACCTGACCTCCACCCCTAACTGACCACCCGATGCACTGAAAGACCCACCTGACCCAGGCCCCACCTACTGATCACCTGACGTTAACAACCCCCCCTCTCCCACTGACCACCTGAGCCCCCCTCAAAATGAACACCCAACCTTTCATCACCTGACTACCTTACCTCCCCCCCCACCCACCCCCACTCCAGAACCGCCTGACCACCACCCAGTTCACCAATCCTCCCCACCCACCATACAAACCTACCTTTTCCCAGGCTTCTGAAAGTGGCTGGACCTTTAAACATAGAAAATAGAAACAGGAGTAGGCCATTCGGCACTTCGAGCCTGCTCTGCCATTCATTTTGATCATGGCTGATCACTGAATTCAATATCCTGATTCCCCCCCGCACACAACCACCCTCCCCACCCCCATAGAAACATTAAACTCACCTGCTTTACGGTAATTCCTGCTGTCTTACCTCCAACTCCGCAGCCCTCGACTGAAGGCCGCAGGAGCGCACTGCCCTACACAGTTCTCACTCAGCCTGAGTCAGAAGGTAAGGCGAGAAAAGATTGGCTGGATTTTGAAATAGGAAACTTGGAGCGGAGTGGCAATCCAACTCCGATTGCTACTACTGTGGGGCGGCACAGTGGCACAATGGTTAGCACTGCTGCCTCACAGCACCAGGGATCCAGGTTCGATTCCCGGCTTGGATCACTGTCTATGTGGAGTTTGCACATTCTCCCCGTGTCAGCGTGGGTTTCCTCTGGGTGCTCCAGTTTCCTCCCACAGTTCAAAGATGTGCGGGTTAAGTGGATTGGCTGTGCTAAATTGCCCCTTAGTGTCAGGGGGACTAGCTAGGGTAAATGCATGGGGATATAGGGATAGGGCCTGAGCAGGATTGTGGTTGGTGCAGACTCGATGGGTTAAATGGCCTCCTTCTGCACTGTAGGATTCTGATTCTATACATGGAAGTGCTGGCCGTAGATTCCTGCCTTTCTCTCTGTGGTTGAGTCTGTAACTAATGTTTTGACCTTTCTACCATCATGTTTGTTAATTTAATCCTTTCTAAGTTACCTTCCAATGGACATTTTTAACTAGAAACTCTTCAGTTCTTTTGGCTTCTTCATTGCTTACAAATAGCGTTCCCTATTGCAGCTCTGATACTCACCTTGCAGACTAAATAGAAGTGCAGAGATTATGTGCCAAAAGCTTCAGAATTTTATAAAATACTGATTCAACCTGTTCAGTGGAAAACCAGTGAGCCAAACTCAGTAGGCCTATTGTTACAAAAGCAATCTCTTCGCCAATTTAAGCCAGGCACCACAGTATGGGCAAGTGCTTTATCAATAGGGATATAATCTTCTGAGTAATTTAATTATATTTCATCAAACAAAAAGTACAGTAAATGTTTACCTTCAGAGCTCAGCCAGGGAAATCCTACAATATTCAAGAACTGACTTTAATAGGAATTCTTTTGTGAAGGTTATGTATAGGAGACAGAGGGCGGGGTTTTCCGGCTGCACTCGTCCCTGTCTCGCCCACTACGATTCCGGTGATGGGCAGGACAGGACTGTTCACCGATTGCTTCCCTGTCGTGCCTGGTGATGACTTGGTAAGGGGACAAAGGACTAGCAAGTCTTGATTTGATTTGGTTTATTATTGTCACATATATTGGGATACAATGGGTGGGATTTTACGGCTTTGCTCAGGCGAGACCGGAAATTCCTGCATGAAGTCAACGGAGGTTCCTGCTGTCAAAGCCTCGCTCACTCTGATTCTGTGTCGTGCGAGGTGGTAGAGTTCCAGCCAGTGAAAATTATTGTTTCTTGCGCTCTATACAGACAAAACATACCATTCATAGAGTACATAGAGGAGAAGGAAAGGAGAAAGTGCAGAGTGTGGTGTTACAGTCATAGCTAGGGTGTAGAGAAAAATCAACTTAATATAAGTTAGGACCATTCAAAAGTCTGATGGCAGCAGGGAAGAAGTTGTTCTTGAGTTGTTTGGTATGTATTCTCAGACTTTTGTATCTTTTTCCCGATGGAAGAAGGTGGAAGAGAGTATGTCCGGGGTGTGTGAGGTCCTTGATTATGCTGGCTGACTAACAATTTACATTTCACCTATCCACAGGGTTGATGACTGACTGGGTTGGCGGGGGGTGGGGTGGGGGGGGGGCAGTAATTGCAGGAGTCGATATGGGGGTGCATCTGAATTTGTTGCATCAGGTATTTCAGACATTGTGGGGGCGATTTGACAAGAAAAATTCTAAATGTCCAGCTAGCGTGAACACAGGAGAGCTTCAGATCCATTTTTTGGGCGAGTCTTTACTCCGAATTTTATGGACTTTGACTATGAAAAAATGGGCTAGACCATTTCTAGCCACTGGAGGCAATGGGTGGGGCTTAAATCACCAACCAGCTTGCTCGAGCAGTAGAGGGAACTATTGCACATATGTAGATCTCTATGGCTGCACGTGAGCAATTGCAACAGCAGAGGCTTGATAGAAAGGTCTGTCAGGCCTCTGCAGTTGCAGCCAGCCTCAACGAACCCACACCCCAGCTATTGTGTGTGCCCACAGCCGATCGTGAGCCCCACACTGCCCAGAAGTATCGCCCCTGCCATCTCCACCACCGCCTAGACCGATCGTGTCCCCCTCCCTCCCACCAATTGCCTGCAGATTGGCGGCGGGTCCTCCATCACATCCCCAACAATTGCATGCAGACTGGCAGCAGGGCTCCCCATCCCTACCTGCCCAGACTGCTCAGCCTGGCCCCTCCCCCTTCAGACCCTGCCCCTCCAGGACCCGCCTCCTCAAGGCCCCACCCCATTCAGGCAGTGCCAAGGTGCCTGGTGGGCAATGCCAATGGGCAGTGTCAAGGTGCCAGGCTTGCACTGCCAGGCTGGCACTGCCCAAGGGGCACCCGCAGCTGCTCTCAATGGCCTCCAGTTCTACTAGTGAGGCCAACATGACTGTTCCCTGTTGTTGGGGAGCAGGTGTTTTCCTCACCAGAACCTCTCCAGGCAAGGCCACAAAGGCAAGTGAGCAGATGCACGATCAGAACCTGTCCAGTAGAAAGATATAACCTGGTGCCTTTTCCCCAGTTATCCACTGTAGTGCCACTTGGGTCAAACACCATACGATTGTCTCGGGTAGAAGCGTTCCAACAGCAATTCAAGTTGAATCATGTTTTCCTGTTTTGAAAGAGATACTGAGAAGTTGCATGAGGCCCTCTAGCGAGTGAGATCCAGCATTTTTTCCCTTCTCTACAATTTACCTTCTTAATCTGATACATCATTTATGACCTGTCTGTCAGGAGATTATTTGTCAACCTAGAGTCATAGAATCCCTAGAGTGCAGAAGGAGGTCATTCGGCCCATCGAGATTGCACCACAATCCCACCCAGGCCCTATCCCCGTAACTCCACTTATATACCCTGCTTGTGCCCTCTGACACCAAGGGGTCATTTACTATGGCCAATTAACCTAACCCGCACATCTTTAGACTGTGGGAAGAAACCGGAGCACCCAGAGGAAACCCACACAGACACAGGGAGAATGTGAAAACTCCACACAGACAGTGACCCGAGGCCAGAATTGAACCCGGATCCCTGGCATTGTGAGATAGCAGAATAACCACTGTGCCACCGTGCCGACCTAGTAAAGAAATCGGAGGTGGACATTCACCAGACTAGTTCCAGGGATTAAAGTCATGTGGATAGTCTGGAGAAGCTGGGGTTGTTCTCCTTAGAGCAGTGAGGGTAAAGTGGAGACTTGATAAATGTATTTAATAATAATTGGTCAAGATAAGAATATATGAAGAGAAGCTTCCAATGGTTGATAAGCAAAGGCACAGATTTGAAAATAAAAATGACAATATTGTTACAAATGCATAATTTTAAGATTTCTAGGATTGTAACTTCTGGTTTAGTTTTAGTTTATAAGGTGTTATTTTGATTCAGGAGACATTGTCAAGAAAAGGATTTGTGTCTTACTTCAACCTTGGGATCCAATTATCAACATGTATCTCATTGCAATTTATGGGGCCTTGCTGGGTTCAAATTGGCTGTCAAACTTCCTACATTAAAACGGTGACTACACTTCAAAATTACTATTTATAAAGCATGTCAGAATGTCTTGAGTTTGTGAAATGTTCTATATAAACTCAAGTTCTTTCTTTACCAATATTGGGAGATGGGCAAAATAGAAGCTGTGCGTTTCACTACAGGAAGAAGGAAAGATTGAAGAGTCAAGCTAACTAACATGAAACGAACATTTGTCCCTCTATAAAGTACATTTCCTCACGAGCAGCTGATTATGTCAGAGTTGTAATGGTTTTGTTCTTTAGACCTATAATCAGTCTCAACCAACCAGTCTACAAGTTCAGTATCCACCAAGTGATTTTCTTTGTCTGAAAAAGGCTTTCGTTCCTTTTCAAGTGGTAAAGTTTTCCAGTTATTTTCCCCATTCCTTACAAAAGCAAACTAAGTCCTGCCCGTTCCACAGAATGGCAGTTAGTGCTTCAACTCGAGTCAGACTTATGGACCGGAATTCTCCCATCCCGCCTGCCACTGGAATTTTAGCGGGCAGGTTGCGGACAACGTGAAACCCCATTGACAGTCAGGCGGGAATTTCCGGCGTTTAGACCAGCGCGGCCGGAGAATTCCACCCAGGACGTTTCAGGTTAATAATTTATTTGGTTGTCCTGTCTTGCTCTATTCATTATTTAACACAAATTGAAATGGAAATTCTTTTTCGCAGCACATCAAGAAAACTTTGTCGCAACATAGGGCGGAACCTTCCGTTCTGGTGACCAAATCTGATGGTGCGTGGGAAAGTGTACGAGATTCCCACTGGGCAGCAGGATGGTAGAACACATATGATCTTCCACTCTTCAGCTTATTAATTATGTATACAAAAGGAACTTGGCAAAGCTCTTGGCAGGATGGGCAGGAAGCTGCCCAACCTGCAGTTACCTCCTGGGATCTGAGGTCCTGCCACCAGATATAAAGGGCACCTGGGCAGTTATTCACTCAATGCAGGCCGGGAGCTCCATATTACTGCTCCAGAGTCCTTAAAGCCACAGATCCTACAGAAGAATCTGGAGATGTGAGCAGTTACATCCTGGGACCTATGAGCGTGCTTCAGGCATTCCCCGTCACTCATTTCTAGGTGAAAGCACCCCCTGCAATACACCCATTGTTGGACCGATGCTCGCCATTGCACTGGTCCATGCACGCCAGCGTCTTGACATTCCTGAGGACCCGATGCCGCTTGCCTTGTTCCTCCTAACCCTGTGCTAGCCTACATTGGGCCCTCCTTCTTATCTGGATGAGGGCCATTACCAGGGCAGGGATGCCTGTAGCTTGCATCATCAACACCTCTGTGGACCTGTGAACAAATTGAAATGATATGTTAAGTGAGCATGTCCTTTATAAGTTTCCCTCCAACTCAAAGTCAGCAGGTCAGTGCTAACCCCTTCACCTGGCCTTTATCTGGACATGGCACCCCACCCCATCCAAGTGAAAGCCATCCTAGAAGATCAAGAAATGGGTGTTCCTCCCATTCATACATGACTGCACACGGGAACATTGCTCTTTTAACAGGGTGATGAGAACCCTCCCTCAGACACTCTTCAGTTTGCCTCCACTACCCTTGAGACTCTATGGAGAGATCATTGCCTTGGCACCATGGAAAGGCTAACCAGATGAACCTCCTAGAAATCATAGAAATCATAGAAACCCTACAGTGCAGAAGGAGGCCATTTGGCCCATCGAGTCTGCACCGACCACAATCCCACCCAGGCCCTAACCCCACATATTTACCCGCTAATCCCTCTAACCAACACATCTCAGGGGCAATTTTAACCTGGCCAATCAACCTAACCCGCACATCTTTGGACTGTGGGAGGAAACCGGAGCACCCGGAGGAAACCCACGCAAACACGAGGAGAATGTGCAAACTCCACACAGACAGTGACCCGAGCCGGGAATCGAACCCGGGACCCTGGAGCTGTGAAGCAGCAGTGCTAACCACTGTGCTACCGTGCCGCTCTCGAGACATTCTTTCTCTTCCCCCACCTTCTCCAGACACACTCCCCCACATCCTCCCCCCCCCCATCTGCCCAGTTTAGCCTGCCTCCCGTGTCCAGCCTTGACGCAGCTTGTATTACTGGCATCCGATATATGTGGAGTTAAGCGAGTTCCCCAAAAAGGCGAAAGCAGTGTCTGCTGACCTAAGAGTCATGAAAGAAGTGACGTTCGCTAGGTGTACACCACTTCAATACAGTCTTAAAGTTGAACGTTCTAAATTCTCGCTGGTGGGAAATTTAATTTGAAAGCTGACCTTAATTCCAGCAAGGTGGCTTTTGAATGAGCGTACATGATATGCTAAGGTTTGCAAATGGGGTTTCTAACAGTGCTCATTGGGGAGCCAATGAAAGTTAGGAGAACAAATTTGACAGTTTATCTCACCGTCGATAAACAGATTTTTTTGCTTCCAGCTGCTGGCAGGAAATTTCTGCCATAACCTTAAATCCTCCTCCTCCATCTTGAATATATCTGACGCTCAGTCAAAAAATAGATGAACGACCAACGCCCAATCTTTTCATAGAATCCCTACGGTGCAGAAAGAGGCCATTTGGCCCATCAAGCCTGCACTGACAACAATCTCATCCAGGTCCTATCCCTGTAACCCTATACATTTACCCTGCTAATCTCCCTGATACTAAGGGTCAATTTAGCATGGCCAATTCACCTAACCCGCACATCTTTGGAGTGTGGGAGGAAATCGGAGCACCCGGAGGAAACCCACGCAGACACAGGGAGAACGTGCAAACTCCACACAGTCACTCAAGGCCGGAATTGAATCCTGGTCCCTGGTGCTGTGAGGCAGCAGTGCTAACCACTGCACCACTGTGCCACCTCCCTGCACCACCGTGCCTTCCTTAGTCTATTCCTGGCCACTGGGACAAATCTATTTTTCTTCTTTCCCTGCTCACAAGAATCCAGTACCTTTAAGAAGCCAGCTAATGTTGGAAATTCATTTGAGTAATCTCAAATGCCATCTAATTCTTTATCTAATCAAAGTATCATGTCTTGATACACCAACTTACTGCACGACCAGTCTGCATAATTATCTTTCTTGATGTGTTATAACAATTATTAGCTCACATCCTAAGCACTGAAGCTATTGACTATGCAATACCTTTACTGGGATTGCCAAAGGGCTATAATGATTCGCACTGGTCCTGTCATGGGAAAAAAGGAGTTCTCTCAAGCAGTGAAGGCTTTTCTTTTCACCTAATGAGCAACGACTTTACCCAGAGGTAATGATGCTAATTTTTCTTCAGCAGAAAGTTGCATTAAGCCATAATTTCAGAAAACGCTAAAACAAACCGGCTTTTAAACCAAGACTTGTCTGACACATTCCATCTGGCAACCAATTATGCCCTTAGTGATCAAGGAGTTAGCAAGGGAAAAAGAATCAATCATCACGATTGCTACAAAATTGTCCAGGTAACTGTTTTAAGCATATGTTGCAGAAGCAGCATGTCAACAGTACCTGTTATCAGTGTCATGTTACTCCGAGACTGGTAAAGTATTCCAGGTTTAGTCTGTTTCTCAACTGCAAAGATTATTTAATTATGGTTATACCTTGTTATAATTGCTCTATGTTCTCACAGCTTCAAGTTTCAAGGTGTTCAGATCACCAACAAACTGTCCTGGTCCCTCCATTCCGACGCTACAGTTAAGAAAGCTCACCAACGCCTCTACTTTCTCGGAGGCAAAGGAAATTCAACATGTCCACTATGACTCTCACCAATTTTTACAGATGCACCATAGAAAGCACCCTTTCCAGATGTATCACAGCTTGGTATGGCTCCTGCTCTGGCCAAGACCGCAAGAAACAACAAAGGGTTGTGAACATAGCCCAGTCCATCACGCAAACCAGCCTCCCATCCATTGACTCCATCTACACTTCCCGCTGCCTCGGAAAAGCAGCCAGCATAATTAAGGACCCCACGCACCCCGGACATTCTCTCTTCTACCTTCTTTTGTCGGGAAAAAGATACAAAAGTCTGAGGTCACTTGCCAACCGACTCAGGAACAGCTTCTTCCCTGCTGCCATCAGACTTTTGAAAGGATCTGCCTTGCATTAAATTGATCTTTCTCTACATCCTAGCTATGACTGTAACACTACATTCTGCACTCTCTCCTTTCCTTCTCTATGAATGGTATGCTTTGTCTGTATAGCACACGAGAAACCATACTTTTCACTGTACACTAATACATGTGACAATAATAGATCAAATCAAATCAAATCAAAGCATAATCAAGACCCCATGCACGCCGTACACACTCTCTTCCACCTTCTTCCATCGGGGAAAAGGTACACAAGTCTGAAAACACATACCAACTGACTCAAGAACAGTTTCTTTCCTGCTGCCATCAGACTTTTGAATGACCCTATCATATATTAAGCTAATCTTTCTCTTCACCCCATCTGTGATTGCAACAGGGTGGTGATGAAGGCATTTGGCATGTTTGATTTCATTGGTCAGAACATTCAATGCAGGAGTTGGGATGTCTTGTTGAAGTTGTACAAGACATTGGTAAGGCCACACTTGGAATACTGTGTACAGTTCTGGTCACCCCATTATAGAAAGGATATTATTAAACTAGAAAGAGTGCAGAAAAGATTTACTAGGATGCTACCAGGACTTGATTGTTTGAGTGATAAGGAGAGACTGGATAGACTGGGACTTTTTCCCCTGGAACATAGAAGGCTTAGGGGTGATCTTATAGAGGTCTATAACATAATGATGGGCATAGATAAGGCAGATAGTCAACATCTTTTCCCAAAGGTAGGGGAGTCTAAAACTAGAGGGCAAAGGTGTAAGGTGAGAGGGAAGAGATATAAAAGGGTCCAGAGGGGCAATTTTTTCACACAGAGGATGGTGAGTGTCTGGAACGAGCTGCCAGAGGTCGTAGCAGAGGCGGGTACAATTTTGTCTTTTAAAAAGCATTTGGATAGTTACATGGGTAAGATGGGTATGGAGGGATATGGGCCAAACACGGGAAATTGGGACCAGCTTAATGGTAAAATCTGGGTGGCGTGGACAAGTTGGGCTGAAGGGCCCGTTTCCATGCTGTAAACCTCTATGACTCTATGACTATATTCTGCACCCAATTCTTTTCCCCTACGTACTTCATGAGTGGTTCGTTTTATCTGTATAGCGTGCAAGAAACAATACCTTTCATTGTATCCCAGTGCATGTGACAATAAATCAAATCAAATCAAATCACATGGTAACTACACCACATGCATCCTTTTTAAAAAGTATATCTGCATTTTATATATTTATATATCTAGACCAGCAAACGATTTTTGAGCAAAAACAGAAGTAAGTGAACAGAGAGACTGATAAGAATGGTAAGCAGAGCAGGCAACAAGTTGAGCCAGAGGATTTGAAGTTAGAATGGGCTGAGTAATTTGATATCTTGGCTGTTCCAAGTGCCAGGTTGCAGAGTCATCCTCTCAATTGGTTTGGTACATTGACAGTCTATTTGCCAAATACATAATGTATTTCCAACAGTTTCAGCCGATGTACAACTTCCAAAACCCAACACAGTCACAGAATTAGAGAGTCGTATCTTCCAAAGCATGTGAAAGAATGAAGCATTCTGTTCCAAACCAGACAGCCTCTTGATGGTAACACGAAAGTAATGAGGATTAAACTGAGCATGGGGATCGCACAATTATGACACCACTTTTACTTCTGAATCAGGCAGCATGCCAACTTCATGTTGCCTTGCTAACTTGCATGCAGCCAGCACTAAATGCGCTTTTGAGTGGCTGAGTGCCCCAGCAGAGGGCTCAAGTTTAGCACCACTTAAATCCACCCTGTACCACTTAAAATCACCCTGCAACTCTTAAAGAGGAGATAAATAGGGCGGCACAGTAGCAGCACTGCTGCCTCACAGCACCAGGGACCCAGGTTCAATTCCAGCCTCAGGTGACTGTCTGTGTGGAGTTTGCATGTTCTCTCTGTGTCTGCGTGGGCTTCCTCTGGGTGCTCCGGTTTTCTCCCACTGTCCAAAGATGTGCGGATTAGGTTGATTGCCCATGCTAAATTGACCTTAGTGTCAGGGGAATAAGCAGGGTAAATGTGTGGGGTTACGGGAATAGGGCCTGGGTGGGATTGTGGTCGGTACGGACTCAATGGGCCGAATGGCCTCCTTCTGTACTGTAGGGATTCTATGATTCTGTGAAATTCTGACCGGAGTATTGATAGAACTGTTTGTGGGATCAGCCATAATCTTATTGAAGGGTGGAGAAGGCTCAAGAAGTCGAATGGCCTTCTTCAGCTCCTAATTATTGTCTTCAAGTCGGTTCCTCTATCATCCCTGTGCTCACTGATGTACATTGACTCCCGATCGAGCAACATCGGGATTTTAAAATTCTTTGTTTTCAAATTCCTCCATGACCTCCCTCCTCGCACTATAATCTCTTCCAGCCCCACAACCCATATCTGTGCCCATCGAATTCTGGTCTCTTGTTCATCCCCAATTATAATTGCTCCATCGTTGGAGGCTGGGCCTATGGTTACCAAGGCCTTAAGCTCTGGAATACACTCCTTAAATCTCTCTGCCCCTCTCCCTATCTTCCCTCCTTTAAGACACTCGTTAGCACCTCCCCCTTTGGCAAGCTTTTAGTCATCTGACCTAGTATCTCCTTATGTAGCTCAGTGTCATATTTAGTTTTATAATGCTCCTGTGAAGTGTCGAGATATTTAAATATGTTAAAAGCGCCATATAAGTACCAGTTGTTATTGTTAACGAATTTTATAATTACAATAATTAGACAGAGCTTTCAGTTTCAATGAGGGCGTAAAATGGGCAGGAACAAATCGGTTTCCCCATTGTACACCCCGTTTGATTTTCCTGACCACACATTAAAAGATACAGAAGTCTGAAACCATGTACCAACCGACTCAAGAACAGCTTCTTCCCTTCCTTAACTGCAACACTATATTCTACACCCTCTCCTTTCCTTCTCCCCTATGTACAGTATGAACGGTATGCCACACAAGAAACAATGTTTTTCGCTGTGTCCCAATACATGTGACAATAAAGTTTAAAGTTTATTTATTAGTCACAAGTAGGCACACATTAACACTGCAATGAAGTTTCTGTGAAAATCCCCTCGTCACCACAGTCCAGTGAGGGAGAATTTAGCACGGCCAATGCACCTAACCAGCACGTCTTTCAGACTGTGGGAGGAAACCCACGCAGACACGGAGAGACGGTGCAGATTCCACACAGACGGTGACCCAAGCCGGGAATCGAACCTGGGTCCCTGGCACTGTGAGGCAGCAGTGCTAACCACTGTGCCGTTCAATAATAAATCAGTTCAATCAATTCAATTCCTGAGTGCTTTTACAGGTGCCTGAAAGCAGACAGGGAGCAGGAATTCACAGCAACGTTGGATGTGAGCAACTGGGATACAGGATCACCAATAGACTCACCGGAAACTCAATGGGCGGACAGTAAAACCATCCTGTGAGCTCGCACACATTCTCATTTCAAAGCAGATTCTTTTAGTCGCAGGAAGAGATTAAGCGTCACACATCTCAAACCACCGCAATACAAAGCACCATCACCCGGCAACAAGAAGTTCCATATAAAAGGATCCATTAACATAGAAAATCCTCCTAAAATTACAAATGTGCTATCAGCCACAAAATGATCACGTGCAACACAATGGATTAAATAAATGCACTGTGCTTCATTTCAACACTGTGCTGAATGTCTTTGAACCACTCAGATGATTTGGATTACACCTTTTAATTTAAAAACTAAATTAGGAATTTAAAAATCCAAAATTTTCAATACTCACTGATTGGAAGATTCTTCAATTAGTGGCCGGGGACCATTCTCCCTGCACTGATGTTTTTGACACTAATTTTTGTCCTTCACCTCCCCCATGGCTTTGCCACCAGTTACTCTGCTGTCGTTGTGAATTATCTCTTCAGGGTGACATTGTGGATCCCTGTGGTATATCCAACAGTCAATTTGATCGTACAAAGAACCTGGGAGGCTGGCTCCTACCGCTCATTCACGCCACACTCCCGCTGCAGCGAGGTCGGAGAATTTGGCGGCCAGCGGCAGGATGGGAAATCCCGTCGACGTGAACGGTGGTAAGATTCCGGCCCAGCTGCCCAAAAGCAAGACTCTGCGAATACTGGAAATCGGAAATATAAACAGAAGGCGCTGGAAATACTCAGCGGGTCTGGCAGCATCTGGGGAGAGAGAGGAACAGAGTTGCCATTTCAGTCATGACCTTTCACCCGAACATATACCTGTCCTCTGCTTCTACCCATTATTGGCAAAAAGATGGCATGGGTCCTGGTTCTTCAGGTAGTGTTCTTTCTGTTATTTCTCTTTTGAAGAAGGTTAGCCCAGATGACTATCTTAAAATTAAGCATCCCACAAAGCTGGCAGTGATTTGCCCATACTATTGGAAGGTCATTGATCCCGAAACGTTAAATCTGTCTTTCTCTTCGCAGATGCTGCCTGACCTGCTGGGTATTCCCAGCATTTACTGGTTTTTTTCTACAACTGAGCATACCAGCCGCAGGTTGAGAGGGTTAAAAAAAAACCCCATCCCTCGGGCACCTAGTTGCGCGCAGAGGCTGAAAAGGCAATGTGAATGCAACTGCATCGTTCATCCCAGGAAAGCCAGAAGATGGATTGGTGTTGCCCTATCGTCCTGCTGTTGCTACTCAGTGTTGAATAATCAGTTGGCACTGCTGAATAAATCATCTGTTCTCTCGTTGGCATTTCCTCTAGATGGAAAACCGGCTAATATCGCTGTTTATTCATTCCAAGCCGGTGTGGTGGCGAGCGTAGATCCTGAAGGAGAAAATTCAGACCTCGATGGAGGCACAAAACGAGTGATAGTGAATTAGCCGACCAATAATCATTCTGCCTGACTCTCTTTCCCATTGATGTCTGGGTGAAACACCTCAGAATTAACATTTCATTGGTGTAATGCAATCTTTTTTTTCCAGTCATTGCTTCATTGCTAACAGTTTAAAGAATAATGCTTAAAATTAAAGAGGTTCTGCTCCAATGTTAAAATATTGCATATAATTTGTGTATTTTGGTTGCGAGGCCAGTTAATAAAGCATACAGTACCCTAGGCTTTATTAATAGGAGTATAGAGCGCAAGATTAAAGAGAACATGTTAAATTTGTATAAAACATTATTTCATACAAACATACCAGCCTGCTCCACCATTCAATAAGATCATGGTAGATCTGATTGTAAATTCCCACCTATCCCCGATAACCTTTCACCCCCCTTGTTCATCAAGACTCTATCTACCTCTGCCTTAAAAAATTCAAAGACTCTGCTTTCACTGCCTTTTCAGGAAGAGAGTTCCAAAGACTCATTACCCTCCGAGAGAGAAAGTTTCTCCTCTTCTTTGTCTTAAATGTACACACATTGCGCCTGTTTCACCGAAACAAAATAAGCAATGGCCATTCATTGGTTTATTCCTCAGGGCAATGCCTTGACCAATCAGTGTCACGCTGCCTGGTTTCAATTTGCAAACAATGTTTGGCAGTTAACTGTCAATCACCATCAACTGGTGCATTCTCAATGGCAAAGCCTCTACCAAGTCTACTTGCCATCCAAGAAGCACACTCTTCCCATACAGTAGAAAGTTGTTTTTCCCCTTTGGTATTGGACATTGGTATTCTTGCAATTGTCCTGATAAGTGCAAGATGAAAAGCTTCGACAAAATGTCTTTTCTCAGCAATACTCAAGTTCTGTACTACCAACTGGCTGTTTGCAATCTACCCTATTAATTTTCCCTTATTAATTCTCCAGACTCACTTTCTATGGGACCAACACTCATTTTAACTTTTCTTGTTTAAATATCAATAGAAACTGTTACCAACCATCTTCATTTGTCTAGCTAACTTTTTCTCATACTCTAATTTTGTCTTCCTCATCTTTTTGTAATTATTTGAAATTCTTTATATTCTGTCCAATCTTCTGACCACCCACCCATTTTTGTGCAATTATATGCTTTTTCCTGAAGTTTGATATTATCTTCAACTTTTTTAGTTAACCACAGATAGAACAAAGAACAAGAACAAAGAACAGTATAGCACAGGAACAGGCCCTTCGGCCCTCCAAGCCCGCACCGCTCCCTGGTCCAAACTAGACCATTCTTTTGTATCCCTCCATTCCCACTCCGTTCATGTGGCTATCTAGATAAGTCTTAAACGTTCCCAGTGTGTCCGCCTCCACCACCTTGCCCGGCAGCGCATTCCAGGCCCCCACTACCCTCTGCATAAAATACGTCCTTCTGATATCCATGTTAAACCTCCCCCCCTTCACCTTGAACCTATGACCCCTCGTGAACGTCACCACCGACCTGGGAAAAAGCTTCCCACCGTTCACCCTATCTATGACTTTCATAATTTTATACACCTCTATTAGGTCACCCCTCATCCTCCGTCTTTCCAGTGAGAACAACCCCAGTTTATCCAATCTCTCCTCATAACTAAGCCCTTCCATACCAGGCAACATCCTGGTAACCTCCTCTGCACTCTCTCTAAAGCCTCCACGTCCTTCTGGTAGTGTGGCGACCAGAACTGGGCGCAGTATTCCAAATGCGGCCAAACCAACGTTCTATACAACCGCAACATCAGACCCCAACTTTTATACTCTATGCCCCGTCCTATAAAGGCAAGCATGCCATATGCCTTATTCACTACCTTCTCCACCTGTGATGTCACCTTCAAGGATCTGTGGACTTGCACACCCAGGTCCCTCTGCATATCTACACCCTTTATGGTTCTGCCATTTATCGTATAGCTCCCCCGTACGTTAGTTCTATCAAAATGCATCACCTTTCATTTATCTGGATTGAACTCCATCTGCCATTTCTTTGCCCAAATTTCCAGCCTATCTATATCCTTCTGTAGCCTCTGACAATGTTCCTCACTATCTGCAAGTCCAGCCATTTTCGTGTCGTCCGCAAACTTACTGATCACCCCAGTTACACCTTCTTCCAGATCGTTTATATAAATCACAAACAGCAGAGGTCCCAATACAGAGCCCTGCGGAACACCACTAGTCACAGGCATCCAGCCGGAAAAAGACCCTTCCACTACCACCCTCTGTCTTCTGTGACCAAGCCAGTTCTCCACCCATCTAGCCACCTCCCCCTTTATCCCATGAGATCCAACCTTTTGCACCAACCTACCATGAGGGACTTTGTCAAACGCCTTACTAAAGACCATATAGACGACATCCATGGCCCTTCCCTCGTCAACCATTCTAGTCACTTCTTCAAAAACTCCACCAGGTTAGTGAGGCATGACGTCCCTCTCACAAAACCATTCTGACTATCGTTAATGAGTTTATTCCTTTCTAAATGCGCATACACCCTATCTCTAAGAATCCTCTCCAACAACTTCCCTACCACAGACGTCAAGCTCACCGGCCTATAATTTCCCGGGTTATCCTTCCTACCCTTCTTAAATAACAGGACCACATTTGCTATCCTCCAATCCTCTGGGACCTCACCTGTGTCCAGTGACGAGACAAAGATTTGCGTCAGAGGCCCAGCGATTTCATCTCTCGTCTCCCTGAGCAGCCTTGGATAGATTCCATCAGGCCCTGGGGATTTGTCAGTCTTTATATTCCCTATAAAACCTAACACTTCCTCCCTTGTAATGGAGATTTTCGCTAACGGGTCAACACTCCCCTCCGAGACACACCCAGTCAACACATCCCTCTCCTTTGTGAATACCGACGCAAAGTATTCATTTAGGATCTCCCCTACTTCTTTGGGCTCTAAGCATAATTCCCCACTTTTGTCCCTGAGAGGTCCGATTTTTTCCCTGACAACCCTTTTGTTCCTAACGTATGAATAAAATGCCTTGGGATTCTCCTTAATCCTGTCTGCCAAGGACATTTCGTGACCCCTTTTTGCCCTTCTAATTCCTCGTTTGAGTTCTTTCCTACTTTCTTTGTATTCCTCCAGAGCTCCCTCCGTTTTTAGCTGCCTGGACCTAACGTACGCCTCTCTTTTCTTTTTGACCAATCCCTCAATTTCCCTGGTTATCCACGGTTCTCGAATCCTACCCTTCCTATCCTTTTTACTGGCACATGCCTATCCTGCAGCCCTAACAACTGTTCCTTAAAAGACTCCCACATGCCAGATGTGGATTTACCCTCAAACAGCCACTCCCAATCAAAAGCTGCCAATTTCTGCCTAATCCCACTAAAATTAGCCTTGCCCCAATCCAACACCTTACCCTTGGGACACCACTAATCCTTTTCCATCACTATCCTAAAGCTAACAGAATTGTGGTCACTATTTGCCACATGTTCCCCTACCGAAACTTTGAAGACCTGACCGGGCTCATTCCCCAGTACTAGGTCCAGTATAGCCCCCTCTCTAGTCGGGCTATCTACATATTGTTCCAAAGAACTTTCCTGTACGCATTTCACAAATGCCTCCCCATTCAGACTCCCAGCCCTACGCGATTTCCAGTCTATACCAGGGAAATTGAAGTCTCCCACTACAACAACCCTATTTTTCCTGCACCTATCCATTATCTCCTGACATATCCGTTCTTCCACTTCCCTTGGGCTGTTCGGGGGCTTGTAGTATACCCCCAACATAGTGACTGCGCCCTTCCTGTTTCTGAGCTCCACCCACAGTGACTCGTTACACGACCCCTCTGAATTGTCCTCCCTCTGCACCGCTGTAATATGCTCTCTAACTAATACTGCTACTCCCCCACCTCTTTTGGCCCTTCCTCTGTCTCGTCTAAAACACTTGTAACCCGGAATATTCAGTTGCCAGTCCTGTCCCTCTTTCAACCAAGTCTCTGTCACCGCAACCACATCCAAATTCCTCGTAAGCATTAAGGCTCTAAGTTCATCTGTCTTACCTGCTACGCTCCTTGCATTGAAGTAGACGCACTCCAGACCTCCAGGCCCAGTGAGGTCATCCTCCCCCAGAGTACTCTTCTTCTTTGCCAGCCTTGTCCTGGCCCCAAGCTCGTCCCCAGCCTCTACACTTGTAGACATAATTTTTTGATCCCCACCCCCCTGCCATATTAGTTTAAACCCATCTGAACTGCACTAACAAAACTCCCAGCCAGGATATTCGTGCCCTTCCAATTTAGTTGTGACCCGTCCTTCTTGTACATGTGCCCTCCTCCCTTGAAAACTTCCCAGTGATCCAGGAATATGAAGCCCTCCCTCCTGGACCAGTCCTTTAGCCAAGCGTTCAATTGTACTATCTCCCTATTCCTAGCCTCACTGGCCCTAGGTATTGGGAGCAGCCCAGAGATTGCCACCCTGGAGGCCCTACTTTTTAGCCTATTTCCCAACTCCCTGAATTGCTCTCGTAGGATCCCCCTGCTCTTCCTATCTACGTCATTTGCACCAATGTGTACAATGACATTCGTTTCTTTATCCTCCCCTTTTAATATGCCTCCTATCCGCTGTGAGACATCCAGTACCCCAGCACCAGGTAGGCAGACTACCATCCTGGAGTCCCGTTCGCACGCACAGAATTGCCTGTCCGTGCCTCTAACCGACACGTCCCCCACCACTATTGCTCTCCTAATCCAGGAGGCTCCTGGACTTGCAGAATCTCATTGGCTGTCCTGTCTGGAGACAATATACATCTCTTTAACCTGTGCTTAATGCTCCCTCCACTCACATTGTCTGTATCTTTAAGACCTGGTTGGTTGTAGGGATTCGCATTCTAATCAGTGTTCTATAACTTGATTTTGTGTCTCTGTATGCCCTGTTTGAGAGCAGATATCCACTCCATCTGACGAAAGAGCAGCGCTCTGAAAGCTAATGGCATTTGCTACCAAATAAACCTGTTGGACTTTAACCTGGTGTTGTTAAAACTCTTACTGTGTTTACCCCAGTCCAACGCCGGCATCTCCACATCATATTCAGAGATATCCCTTTATATGTCTGCCATTGCATCTCTATCAACCTATCTCTTAACCTAATTTGCCAATTCACTTTAGCTAGCTCAGCTTTCATGCCCTCATAATTGCCCTTATTTAAGTTTAAAATATTAGTCTTGGACCTACCGTTCTTTCCCTCAATGTAAAATTCAATTATATTATGATCGCTGCTATCTAGGGGGTGCCAAAGGGAATGGAATATAATAATAATGAAGTCTTACTAAAACTATACAAGGTGCTAGTTAGACCACAGCTGGAATACTGTGAACAGTTTTGGTCCCCTTATCTGAGGCAGTCTGGAGAAGGTTCATTAAGTTGATCCCAGATATGGAGGGATTTGCTTATGAGGGGAGGTTGAGTATGTTGGGCCTGCATTAATTTAAATTTAGAAGAATGAGAGGTGACCTTATTGATACAGATAGGATTCTCAGGAGACTTGACGGGGTAAATGCTGAGAGGCTGTTTCCCCTAGAATAGGGGGCATAATCTCAGAGTAAGATGTCACCTATTTAAGACAATAGATGAGGAGGAATTTCTTCTCTCAGAGAGTAGTGAATCTGTGGAATTCTTTACTACAGAGGAATGCAGAGGCTTGGTCATTAAGTATGTTCAATGCTGAGATAGACAGTTATTTAATCAGTAAGGAAATCAAAGGTTATGGGATAAGGCGGGAAAATGAAGTTGAGGATTATCATATCAGATCAGTCATGATCTCATGGACTGGCAGAGCAGACTCAATGGGCCAAATGACCTACATTTGCTCCTACATCTTGTGGCCTTTTGGACCTTCACTATGAGATTATCAGTCAATCCCATCTCATTGCACAATGCCAGGTCTTGTATAGCCTGTTCACAGCTTGGCTCCAGAACATCCTGTTGTTAAAAAAAACTATCCTGAAAACATTCTACAAATTCCTCATTTTACAAATTCCTCATCTAGGCTACATTGCCCATCTGATTTTTCCAGTTTATACGTAGCTTAAAATCCCCCATGATTATTGACGTACCTTTCCGACAAGCTCCCATTACCTTTTACGCCATCTCCACCAATTACTTCTTGCCTTTATAATTTCTCATCGCTACCAATATCGCTTCCAATCTTGGTTTCCTGAATTTAGGTCATCTTCTCTATTGTACTAATACCATTGTTAATTAACAGAGCCATCCCTCCACCTTTTTCCGGTTTCCTAAATATCATATATCTTTCAACATTCAAATCTATATCTGTGTCATCCTGAAGTTGTGTCTCCGTGATGGTGATTAGATAGTACTTATTTATTTCTATTTGTATTATCAATTAATCTGTTTTGTTTTGAATGCTATGTGCATTCAGATACAAAGCCTTTAGTTTTGCCCTTTTATTATTTTTATAACCTCTATCCTTGACTGCTGTTTTATTCTTAGACTGTACTTGCTGTCCTTTCCTGTCATACTCTGTTTATCATTTCCCATATTAATACCTTTCTTTCTTGCCTTATTTCTACTTTTTACCATATCTTCCTGAATATGAACCTGTACTCTCACAATTTAGTTTAGGTTCAGCCTCAACTGGGGCATTGTACCCAGTTCTGAACGCCACACTTTAGAAAGATGTGAAGGCACTAGAGAGAGTGCAGAAAAAAATCACAAGAATGGGTACATGGATGAGGAACTTCAGTTACATAGATAGTGCAGAGAAGTTGGGACTGTTTTCCTTGGAAAAGAGAAGGGTGAGAGGAGATTTAATAGAGGTATTCAAATTCATGAGAGGTTTGGACAGAATGGATAGGGAGAAACTATTCCCACTAGTAGAAAAATCGAGAATCAGATCTAACCCCAGTTACAGAACCAGGGCACAGAGAAGACAGGGCGAGACCCTAAGCCATCTTCTCGCTTGCTCCAAACCCAATTGAAATTCAAGTTGAATCTAGTTCATGGTCCCCACAAAAGAGACATCGATCCAAGCTGACAAGAATAGGGATTACACCTAATCTTGAGCTCGATCTTACGCATGATGTTGGCGGCATGGTGGCACAGTGGTTAGCACTGCTGCCTCACAGCGCCAGGGACACAGATTCAATTCCTGACTTGGATCACAGTCTGTGCGGAGTCTGCACATTCTCCCTGTGTCTGCATGGATTTCCTCTGGGTGCTCCGGATTCCTCCCACAGTCCGAAAGATATGCTTGTTGGTTATGCTAAATTCTCCTTCAGTGAACCCGAACAGGCACCGGAGTGTGGCGACTAGGGGATTTTGACAGTAACTTCATTGCAGTGCTAATGTAAGCCTACTTGTGACACCAATAAATAAATTTTAAAACTTAAATTTGCAAACGCTCCTGGTGCATCCGAGATTAAGTATTAAAAGCCGAAGTATTAAAGTTTTCAATACAATCAAAAGGATGAGAAACGGCAACAAGTGGGACCACAACTGGCAACATTGTCACGATGTGGAGATGCCGGCATTGGACTGGGGTAAGCACAGTAAGAGGTCTCACAACACCAGGTTAAAGTCCAACAGGTCTATTTGGCAGCACAAGCTTTCGGAGTCTCGCTCCTTCATCAGGCGAGTGAGTGTTCACAAACAGGGCATATACAAGACACAAACTCAATCTACAAGATAGCGGTTGGAATGCGAGTCTTTACAGGTAATCAAGTCTTAAAAAGGTACAGACAATGTGAGTAACGAGAGGGCCAAGCACAGGTTAAAGAGGTGTGTTTTGTCCCGGTCAGCAGGAGCCTTTGGTCGGCATCTCCCGAATAGTCCTCCCAGCCCAGAGGGGGCGCTGTGGACCGCAGGAGCCTCCCAATTATTCCTCCAAGCCAGAGGGGGCGCTGTGGATGGCCGGAGTCTCCCAATCGCTCCGCTCAACCAGAGCAGGCAGTATGGACGGTGGGATTGCTCCTCCCAGCCAGAGGGGGCGCTGTGAGTGGAGGTACAGCGCAGTGAGATTCCGGTTCCGGGTCGAGAGTGAAGTGCCGGGTGCCATGTGGGGAAGAGTGTGAGAGTGGAAAGCTGAGAGATTATTTGTTTTTAAAAAAGAAAGGTGAGTTTGACAGATTTCCCACAGAAAGCGGCTCAGGAATGTTCAGTCGCATTTTAAAGTGCGCGTGTTTAAACTTTTCAGGTTTTATTGAGGTGCGCAGTTCATGTTGCTGCTGTTTTAATGATGGAGCATATTCCCTGCGGGCGGCCAGTGACCATGTTCTTATTATTTAAGCAATAATATCTCAACTAGACATTATTAACCAAGCAGCGACTTTACATAAAAAAGAGACCCGTGGCCTGATCGCATTCTGCCTGTCAGCATTTGGGAAATGTTAACTGTGAAGACTCAATGATCCACACTGTTGTGCACCCGTTTAGACTTCGGGCGCAATCTTACAACCACGTTCCGCCCGTAGATCGGCGTGGTGAGGTCGTAAGATAGCGTGAGAAGGAAAACAATGGGAATCGCGCCCGTTTACCCGCCGGTTCCCATTGTCCCAAACGTTTTTTTTTCTGGGCATGTGCCCAAAATGGGTGAAATGTCAATTTGCATGCATTAGCATGCATCTGCATATAATTAACACAGTCCACACGTAATTGTTCCCCCTCGCTTACCTTACTGACCTTGTTGGCAAGACATCATGCTGGTGAGGCAAGCACCTACTTCATAAAAGTCTGCTGCAGATGTAAGCGAAGGGGAGTGAGGTGGAAGTCTCTTTTGACCACCAGCCTTCTGGGAGGGAAGGAGGGATGGGGGGGGGGGGGGGGGGGTGGGGGGTTGGTTCTCAGATGTAGCAATTGTGGGGGTGGGAGGGCTTACGTGGGTGTTTTGGGGTGGGAGGGATTGCTTGTGCCAGTCATGGGGGTGCAGAGTTCGAGGTTCTGCACTGGCTGGAGCCTGGTGAAGAGCACACCCCCCCTGGCTGCTGAGTGAGGTTGCTTATCAGTGCGGACACCAACCCCAGTGCTGTCGCCATGGAACACTTCCAACTGTCAGCTCCACAGGCTCTCTGACTAACTGCTGATATTCCATTCCAGTAACCCCACTAACACACACAAGCAGCAGATCTCAGCTGCTGGTCCAAGCAAGGGAGCTGTGCAAGTGTTAACATGGCTCCTCACACAGCATGGCCTTGTCAGTGCTGCCCTTAATGGGAACTCATCCTGTCACAGGATATCGAGGGTGCCCCTCCCCAATCTGTCTGAACAGCAAGCCATTCGTGAAAGCCACTGCACCAGACAGCCAGGTAGGTGCACCCATGTCTTTGCTTCAAGGCTTCCCAATGGGGACCCCTACACAGCCATCTGTATGCTCACTGTGTCCTACATGGCGAGGGTGAAATGATGCTTGCCAACCCATCGAGATGGCACTGGGCATGCCACCATCCACACACAGGTTACTGAGAGGGAGTGCAGGTCTCAGGGTGGAGAACCTGACTGAATTTCTGTCTGTCTGTCTCTCTCTTTCTGCCCCCTGTCCCGCCCCTGCCACCCCACCCTCCAGAGCAAAGATGAGTTTCGGCATGGAGCCAATAGACTTGGCGGTGATTCTTGTGGCCGCTGCTGCTGCAGAAGAGGAGGAGGAAGAAATGCGTGCACTGCAAGGCCAGCCCAGGCCAGAGGCTGCAGCAAGAGGAGAGAGAGGTGCCAGATGGGGGCAGGAGACAGGTGCCCATCGGCCCCAGGGGGAGGCCAGACCACGGAGGAAACTGAAACCCCGGCGGTTCAGGACACGCATGTCCTTCGAAGAGTTGCCAAACAGCGTTTGCCGCCACAGCCTCCGCCTCCGCAAGGAGACAGTGCGGTACCTGTGTCGGGTACTCGCGCACTTGGCACCCCGTGGTACAGGGGGACACCCGCTCCCGGTGGTGGTGAAGGTCACGGCAGCCCTCAACTTTTATGCCACTGGGTCTTTCCAGGCTGCCAGCGGGGACCTCTGTGGGATTTCTCAGTCCTCAGTCCACAAGTGTGTTCGTGAAGTGACAGATGCCCTGTTCGCCCGGGCAGGCCAGTACATCCACTTTGACTTGGGTCAGGCCCAGCAGGAAGCCCGGGCTGCAGGCTTTGCAGCCATTGCTGGGATGCCGAATGTGCAGGGGGCAATTGATTGTATACACGTCGCTCTGCGGTCCCCAGAACGTCAGGCACCGCGGTTTGTGAACAGGAAGGGGTACCACTCCCTGAATGTTCAGTTGGTCTGCGATCACACAATGAATATCATGCACGTGTGCGCACGCCATCCAGGCAGCGTGCACGATAGCTTCATTTTGCAGAGCTCTGACATTCCCAGGGCCTTTGAGGACCAGCCCAGCCTGCCGGGTTGGCTTCTGGGGGACAACAGCTACCCGCTCAGGACTTGGCTGATGACGCCAGTACAGAGACCAGAGACCAAGGCGGAGATCGGATACAATGAGGCCCACGCAGCCACCTGGTCCATCGTGGAGCAGTGCATTGGGCTCCTAAAGAGGCGTTTCCGCTGTCTGGACCGCTCTGGTGGGACCCTCCAGTACTGCCCTCAGACAGTCTCCCGCATCGTGGTGGTCTGCTGTGCGCTCCATAACCTGGCGCTGCAGCACGGAGACTTCATGGAGGAGGAGGAAGAGGAGGAGGAGGGTAACCAGTCAATTGCCCCTGGGAAGGAGGTGGCCCAGGGAAACATGGAGGATGATGAGGAGGAGGACGATGAGGAACTGGGGGGTGGAGGACAGGCAGCGGCAAGGGTCTGGCAGGGCAGGGTAGCGAGGGAGGCCCTCATTGCCACAGGGTTCTCTGACTAGGGGGCATGCGGTGTACCTGCAACAAACAGCACGCCCCCCCCCCCCCCCCCCCCCACCCCATTCCAAACCTTGTCCACACTCCCGCCCCATGGGTCTCTTTGACGTAACACCAGGGTGATGGGCCTGGTTGGCCATGTTAGCAAATTACTGGTCCAGGCAGGAGGATGATGACGACTCATTATGCGACACACTCTGATGCAGCCCTGGTGCAAAACAGGCCTGACTCCTACCTGCTCTCTGCATGCGCACTGGCACCACTGTCAATTGCAATGGCCCAGAGGATGTGGTGCGTGGGGGGGGGGGGGTGCGGTCTCAGGGTCCGGAGGGTGCTGGGGATGCCATGTCAAGCTATGTGACAGACACAGTGGGTCTGCAGGGCACCCACAGCTGGAACAGTTTGTCGCAAGCCATGCCAGTCACGGGTATGCCACAGGCGCTGGGATATGGGGATTGCATACTGGGTGGTCTGAAGGGCCTCTCCTATGCAGAACGATGTTTGGAGCCAGTCTGGGTCCAAATAGGCTGCGGTCATTCCTGTGGAAGGCGAATCACAGACATATTAGTCATCGCTTGTGGGGTGCGATAACATTTATTGGTGAAAATAACAGTGCTACAAAACAGTGATTGTTATCAGTGTCTATTTCGCTAAACCTAACTTGTGCAATCCTTCACTTGGAGGCTAGTGCATGCAGTAGTACCATGGGGATTCCGCCAAGGGCATCACAGGTCACGAGGAATGCAGCCTCCACCTATGACGTGACTGGACCATGCTCTTGAGGCCTGCAACCATGATCCACTGTGTCTTAGCCATGACTCACTGTGTCTCAGCCATGGCCTGCTGTGTCTCCAGGATGCTTCCGAGCCTCTCAGCCATGGGCTGTAGTGACTGGAGAAGTATCCCAAGTCCCTCAGCTGTGACCCACTGTGACTCCAGCATGGTCTGCAGGGACCCGGCCATGCCTTGGATCCTGCCACCATGGCGACCACTTCCTGCCCCAGGCTTACCACTGCGGACGCCGCCCTTGCAGTGTTGTCCTGAGTACCACGCTGTGCCGGCACCATCTCCTGTATCTGAAGGCTGTGGGACTCCTCCCAACAGCCTCACAGTTGCTGATAGCCCCTATGGGAGGACTAATTGCAGTAGCCCGGCATCTGGCTTGGGACCAGCTGACCCCTTGGCTCCGGCTGACCCCTGCATGCCAGAGGCTTTGGACTTTCCCGCCTCCATCTGATGTACATCAACGGCTGTGTCATGCGCACCAGACAGTGAGCCCGAAGCTTCACCACTGTGTCAACTGGCTGGTGTTGGCCTCGGAGGTTTCCTCAAGCTCTTCCTCCGAGGTTTCCTCTGAGCTGTCGTGGGCCGGTTAAGAGGGAGTAGCAGGGGGAGCAGCAATGCCTCATGGGCAGGTGCATTGAGCTCATTTCAT